>NC_056481.1:15331551-15631551 GCF_008729295.1 Plectropomus leopardus | reverse complement strand
ATAGGCTTTTCTATGCTGCAGTCTGTCTTTCCTCGCGTTACAGCATCTTCACTGTCCAAGGAGTTGCACACAATTCTTCCCTTTATTAAAAAAGAGGATTAAAAAAACAACCAGAATCCCTCAGTGACCCGAGAGAGCAGCTGACTAGAGATAAACTGAAGCCAACTCGATCCGGATGCCTTACCTGTAGGATTGTAAACTTCCTGTAGGAGAACCCAGCTGGGTATGTGAGAATGACGCGGCTGTTGTAGGAGTTTTCGTCGCTGTTCTCCACTGAGACGGTAACATCCAACAGTTCATCAATACCCACTTTAACCTCTGAGGAGCTGTCAGATTAGGAGGAAAGAGAAAAGTGAAGAGGTAAAGAGGAGCCTTGCTCTCCAGTGTCGATATAGCGAATCATCAATAGCATGCACCTCTATTTTAAACAGCCCCCTGGGTACAGTTATAAAAAATAAGGCCCCACCTGCTATCTTACACAGGAGCACGACAGAGTTTGTGATGCTTTTGCATCTCTTTGTAGTCATTTTTCATTTGAATGTGCACTGTGAAATCTGACAAGTTGATTTTACTTTTTTTAAAATCTAGGAAACCAACTGCCCTGGATAATGTAAGCAAATGTAACTCGTGACTTTAATTTTTTTTTTTTCTATCTAATTGTTAAGTTTACTCAAAAATTAGACTTAAAGTCAAATCAATATTTGTGGTTATATTTACTTTCCTTTTTAAGGCGATCAGTTTCCAAGATTATTTTAAAGATACATTTTGGGAGTCTTTTTCAGTGCCTTTATTTGATAGGACAGATATAACCTGAAAGAGGGAGAGAGAGGAGGGATGATATCCAGCAAAGGGCCGAAGCCGAACCCAAACCTGGGGCTGCTGCAGCAAGTTCACAGCCTCTGAACATAGTAAACCAGCTCTACCAACTGAGCCAACAGGTTCCCCAATTTCCAGCATTATCTGAAGTAAGATCAACTTGTCAGATTTTACAGTGTGGTTTTGTGCCTTTTTGTGATAATTTTGTGTCTTTTTTGGTTGTAGTGTGTCTCTTGTTTGACAGCACACTATCCTATTGGCTGAATGGCTGTCAGGTTAGGTAGGTGGGGCTTACGGGGGTGTAGTGCCTGTGTATGAAAAGGAAGTGATCAAGAGAGAGGATTTGGACCAGGTGTGGGACTGGAGTTGTTGTGAGGGAGACAAAGGGTGGAATCATCTCCTTTTCCTAATGAAGTTTTGTTTCAAGTTATTGTTTGTGTGTTTAATGTCCACACATAAACTATCAGTGGAGGACCAAGGAAGGACCAAAACAACCAGCTGACTGTGTGTTTGCAGTGTGTCAACAGGAAGGCAACAGGTAGGCCTTCATCCCTTACCTTTAGCCTTGCAGCCTAATGCTCACCCTCCAGTAATATCTGTACAGGCCACTAAAAACCCTCAAGAGTTGGCCCTAAGTACTAGAATTAAGGGTTTAGGATTGTGTCACCTTGTGGTTGTTTTGTGTCTCTTTGTATTTGTTTTGTGCCCCTTAGGTCATTTTGTGTCTTTTTGAGGTACTTATGTGATTTTGTTTTTTTGTTTTCTTTCTGTTTGCTCTTAATGTTTGTCTTCTTGTGGTTGTTTTGTGTCTGTTGCTGTTTTGCCCATTTTTATGGTAACTTATTGTGTCCACATAGTTCCCTTTCTTCTCTTTGTAGTAGTTTTGAGCCTCTTTCCTTTCAGTACATGGTAATTTTTAGTGACTTTTTGGGGGTTGCTGTGGGGAGTTGCTGATATTTTAGGCCCCTGAGTCTGTGCCTAGTAGGCCTGTTTAGTAATTCATTCATGCCACATGATAAAATACACACTTGACCTTATTATGCTGCTATACAAAAAGTAAAGGGATCACAGAAGTGATTACAATTCATCCTGCAATGAAGACAAAAGCCTCAAGGTTTTGCTAAAGGGGCAATAAATCTCTAAAGTCCAGGATACATTATCTGGGAAACATGAACGTCTGCACAAAATCTGGTGCCATTCTATATAGTATTGAAGGTGTTGAGATATTTCAAAGAAAACTTTGACCAGTTGATGGAGGTAGATTAAAAGTTGAAGTACAGTATCACATCACACACGTCATCGATTAATCCTCTGTGCACAACAGATAGATCCATCGAATCGATTTTGTCAAAACCTTTGATGGTTGTGTTTTTTTGACTTGCAGAAAAGTGAACATGTGAACGTTAGGCTTCGTTTTTGTGACTCACCCAGTAAAGTTGAAATCCACTTTCAGGTTATCTGTACATTCATTGTCTGTGCCGCAGTTGATCTCAAACTCTAACTGTGGAAGAGAGTGTAACAGAAACAGTGCTGGTTAAGACAGTAGATGTGGCTGTCATTTAGAAGGCATGACATGCCACAGAAAGTGGAAACTATGGCATTAATTCACAAAAAGTGGGGGCCAAAGTGAAGCTGTTTAAGGGCCCGACACACCAAGCTGATGATCAGCTGTTGGTCAACGTTGGCTGTTTGGTGAGAATCTGTCATCCTAGTTTTGGCAGTTTGTCCTAAATCGCTGGCACCAGCCAGCCTTTGTGTGCTTTTTCCCCCGGACACTTCAGAATTCATGTTGTGTTGTTAATGTGCGAACAGAAAAACTCATGTCTTCAATTAGTTGTGTTGTCTTCTAGATTCCCCTTTTGATTGAGGACCTCAAATAAGTGAGACATGTCAGCAAGTTCTTTAAAGATATTACTCACAGGATGAAAGGTTGTTGTCTGCGCCTGCTGGGCGAGACTCGGAGATAGATTTTGGTCAGAGGGAACTCCTTCAAAGGTGAATTTGAGTTCATTGTAAAGTGCATTGAGAGCATCTTCTGGACAAGCCTGCAAGAAGAGTGTGCTATTGAGCAATATTTTATACAAAGGTTGTGAGGGTTGAACACTTGTACACAACATGAGTGTTCTGAGGCAAGGTCCGTCCCCTTCTGCTGTCCCCCATGGGACCTTATATTAGAAAAATATGTTCAGTTATGAACAACAAGAGACAAATCATTTTTTGATTACATTTGAATTGTGCCAGGATTTACACTGATGATATTTGTCAATTTAAAACATAATGCACAAGTTAACATAGTGGCAGTTTGTTCTATGTTTGTAATTTGTGCTTTTTAGTTTTTTTGTGAAAACGCTGCATAATTACAGCTCTTGCCTTGTACTTAATATGTCACCTGTACAGAAACCTTTATAGGAAAGTTAACTACATTCCACACAAATGAAACATTATCTTCCCTGATGCATTTTATCCAGTGACTCCTGGTGTTTTTATCAGCTGGGAAGCGAAAGAATGAGCAAAAGCTGTTTATCTCTGCACACACAGGAATCATAGCTTCAGCGAGAGAGAATACTTAGACGTCACTTATGCAACTTGTGTCATCTTTGTAATTATGTTGGGGATTTTTTTTTTTGCAGTCTTATACTTTAACAGTTTTACAGCAAACTGCAACTTCTTTGACTTACAAAATTATATTTTAAAATGACAGTCATGTAATCTATGGCACAATTCAAACAGGATTTAAATTTTTTTGTCTTTTTCTATTGAGATTGAATACTGTCAATATTTTTTTAAAACAGGTCCTCTTGGTGGTCTACTGGAACAGGAGGGACTTTGCCTCTCTACTAAACATGGGGCTTTTCTGTATGAGAGCCTGTTGTTTTCCAATTAAATGGGTTCTCTAAAAGCCAGAAAACTACAGAATTTATCGGATTTCAAAGTTGTGTATGTCTAACAGCTCACCTGGACAAAGAATTTCACCATGGCGCATTGTGGCTGCTTTAAGTCGAGAGCAACTTCTCCTGTCTGTTCTCGTTGTTTCGCACTAATGTAAGCTCGGTTGTTTGGGACTTTGCGGGTGGCATCCAGTGTTAAAGTATATTTAATCTGTGCTCGTGCTGAAACAGATTAGAGTGTCAATAAGAGGTTACTCATGTACTGGCATACAATTATTTAAATATATGGACGGTGGAGAATAAGGAACCTTGTTCTACTGTAGAGTGCCTGGTCATGGTAAAGCAGATTGTAGCTGTGTTCTCCAGTGGTGTCAAGCAGTCTGAGTTTTGAGTCGGGATTTGGTTTGGACTGAACGACACTTCACCTTCAACCATCACTATTGGTTTTGATCTGGAAATGGACAGAGCAGGAAATACATGTGAATAGCTTTTGGCTTTGTGATCAGTAATCCACCAGAAAACCAAACCGGTATAGACCAATCACTGTGACCTTGCATTAACTCTTCTAGGTACACTTTTTTTTTTATTTCTGCTGTCATTTTCAACCATAACGGAAAGTTTTAAAGGTACTTGTTGAAAAACAGTGATTCGATCAATGTTACATTTCTGCTTTGAAATCAAATCTACCTGCATGTAAGCTAAGCATTGTACTGCTGTGGACGGTTAGCCACTTGAAAAGACTTAGGCCTCCTTAACAAAAATATCCATATCAGTAGGTCACTATTACTAGCCTAAGGCATTTTTATAGAATGGATGTATAAAACCTAAAGCATGTAACCACTAGCTCCAAATTTCTAGTGCTACAGGACAGCAGTGCAGTCTGGGGATGTTGTTGCACCCAGTTTGCAGGGCTGTAAGAGGGGGCGGCGAAAGGGCAGTGCCTTGGTTGGTGATGAAAACCTGCATGCTGTGAACCGGTCAGCCGAATTTCAATTGCAATAGGTTTCAACCTTTAGATGGCAGTCTGTATGCATTTTTAGACACAACATGCAGAATTTTAATACTTTGCACTCAAATGTCAAGATTTAGGACATGAATCAATCAACAACAACACTAAATATCCATGTATATTGCCTTTCAACTGAAAGAAGTAGTCTGGAGGTTTGGTTACACATTAAGTGAACATTTTCACCGCTTTACCTTACACATTAACTGATTGAGACAACAGTAGATCGACAACTTCCATGCTTTAAAATGACTGTTTTGTCAGTGAAATTGAAAAACCGACTCCAGTTTCCTTTCAGGAAGATCTGTCTGGCAGTAAGGTAAAGCAGTAAAAATATTCTAAGTGAACACCTTAACTGATATTGCTTTTTAGGTGGCTAATAACTAACCCAGTGAGGCAGCGTTTGCTCAGTGTCGTTTCACTGTATGTCATGACACAAAGTTTTTCTATCCATGGGTTATTGTAAACAAACCTTGGGATTCTGTCTATATTTTAGCTGCTGGACACAATCCATCATTGGTGAAGAATGCACTCTTAAATTAGTACAAAGGGACTGAATGACTGCACACATGGCAAAAGTAATGTTTGACACTAGAATTACAACTGAGAGTAATATGAATAACAGGAGCAGCTTGGACTTACCTAAGTAAAACAACCGTGCCCTTTGAACCCACCGCTAAGTCGGGCAGATTGTCCCTATTGTGGTCATAAGATGACTGACTGATCGACATGCCGAAGAACTTTAGTCCTGGCGAGACTTCAGATCCAGTAATTCTCTATGAAAATGGAAATTTTTTTTAGCCAACTAAATTGTATTGTATTGAATATAGTGTTAAAGCAATACATAGTGGATCTGTTTAATCTTTCACATTCACCTGTGAGTGATCAAGACTGATTTTTCCTCTTCCTTCGCCGTGGAATATGTAGATGCTGCCTTGACCGTCATTCTCCAAAGGAGCGCCAACCGCCAAGTCATTGAAACCATCTGTGTTAAGATCAGGCAGTACAGCAAGAGATGACCCAAACCTTCCTTTGTCAGATGCCACCCCTCTCAGTACTGACGGAAAGCCATCTAATCGACACTCGACAATCTGGTGAAAATATAAGTATGAGAGACAATGTTTGCGCGGCCGTAAAAAACAAACACAAAACAAATGATTCTTGTAATGGCACCAGATAAAACTGTCATTTACCAAACCAGTCAGGCTGCAAACGTAAACTCTTCCCTCTCTGTCAGTGTCCATGAACATTGGGGAAGCTATCAGGATTAGATCAGTGTAGCTGTCACGATCACGATCCACATCCATGGCACAAACAACAGCCCCAAAATATTCACCACTCTGAGACTGTGCAAGAAACAAATTATTAACGAAAAGAACTGCATAACAGAGGTAAACTATTTCTTTTCGTCTTTAAAAAAAATGCTTTACATTGTATATCAGGATCATTAGTTCTCCTTAATAATACATAACACAAACCTGCCATTGAGGGAGCTCGATATTTTGGCGATTCCAGTTTTGGGAAATGACCATCACAGCTCCTTGGTGATGATATCGTGGAGCACCAGCAATTGTCAATGTGCCTTGCCTTGTTCTCGCGACTGCCATGGAGTAACCTGGAATTAACACCCATCAGTTAAAAGTCTGGGCAACTATAAGCAAACTGTCTATTTTTGCAGATTCACGTTAGTTATTACCATTACCTCCCCAGCAAACAAAGATGAACATTGCATAATTCAGAGACCATTTTTATCTTAAATATATCTATATATTTTAAAAATCGCTATTCAACTGGACGATATATAATATTTGTAGTTCTGAATATTTTGGTATGTTTGAGGTTTCTATAATATTCAAGTCCTCAAACTGCAAATATTTATATTCATTTTTCTGGAAAGGTCAAGTGTGTAGGATATATTGGCAAAAATGGAATATAATATTAAGTATGTTTTCTTCCATTTATAATCACCTGCAAATAAGAATTTTTGTTACCTAATAATGAGTCATTTATATTTGCAAAGGGGAGAAATGTGTAGCGGCAGACACACTCTGTGTTTGGCGCACAAACAAGTAACACAAAACACAAAATTAAATACTTACTCTAGTATAATATACAATATCTAAAAACTTGTAAAATTCAGACAGAAGAGAAAAAATTGCCATGCAGCAGTGCAAATAAATGATGTACATTTGTATATCTATTCTTACCCAGATAACTGTCCGTGTCTATACTCGGCTCGTAGGAGATGGGCCGCTGGCCTTGAAGTGAGTATTGCTGGAAGCCTCCCTTCCACACATTAGCACCAACCATAGCCATCTGAATTCCCTTCAGTTTAAACAGATGAAATAGGCTTTCCAAATTAAATTTTTCATACATTTTCATTAAATCCTAACCATAGTTATGAAAATAAAAAAAGAAAGCAATAACAGTAAATAAACGTGTTATATAAAACCTTGTCCAAAGAAAATGTGTGTTACATATTTTATAAATCCATCAAATTCTGTCATTGTCTGCTTTCCATCAACAAAAGGTGTTGACATTGTTCAGTTAATTTTTGGAGATAATTACCTCAGGCACAAAAGCTGCACTGAATCCCTCTTGAGCCATTTCCATTTTCAGTGACTCCCCACCTGTTTGTGATCCTGTAACAGTAACACAAATGAGCACAATAATCTGTCAGTGCAGCATCATATAATGGCCTGTACCACATCCTAATAAAGACTAATATACACTGTTAAAATGTTGGGTTTTTTTTAAATCAGTTGTTTTTACAGAAAAAAACCTGACAGCTGTGATTGCCAGGATAAACCTAAAAAAACAGTTAATAGGTAGATAACTTTACAGAAAATATTTTAATATTTAAAACTGTTTTGAACTGTAAAAAATTCCACTGTCCACATGGAAGACAAAGTAACATTTCTCTAAATCCATCAACAGTCACATTATGAGTAAAAACTTTTGAATTAAATTACTAATTGACAATTTACACATTAGAAAATTACAATTATTTTTCTGTCAATTTCATATGGCTGTTATTGGCAGGTAAACTAACTTTTTTGGTCAATTTCCTCGTATTTATGCCAAAAAAATGTTTTATTATTTATTTTTTACAATGAACATCAATAAGAAAGTTTAAGTTTTAAGTAACATTCAAATATAACACTCAGATGTTTTAAAATCCATTGTAAAATCCATTTGTAGGGCACATGTTTATCTGTAAAGCATAACATATGAATTTGTAAAATGTAATATGCTTTCTTTCCGTAAAAAGAAAACTACAGTAATCTGTAAATTCTATTAAGAAATATCATTATTTCAACATATTTTTACTTCAAAATTAACAGTTTTGTTTTATTCAATGCTTAATGTTTAGTTTTATGATATCATGATTTTACAAACATTTTTTTAGCGTAATCACAAAGAGCAAACTCAACAAAAACCAGACTGATTCACAAACAGAACATATTGAAACTGAAGTTGTTTCCAAGTTGAAATTTGATATAAAGATTTTGCAATGATTTGGGTTTTTTCCAAGACAACTATACCTTCAATAGAGAAGATTTTGGCCTGCAAACTCTGCCTTATTTTTTCAAGTGCTTCAAAGTTTTCCACTTGAAACACCTGATTGTCTTTGGGAGATGATGCAATGGTGTACAGTTCATCTAATGCACGAGGATCCGTAAATGCATCCCCCACCTACGGATGTTAAAAACAAGTGTTTGAGGTCTTGTGTGGTGCAACAGAGTTAATAGGCTGCTTGAATTCAGTGAGTGGAAATTAAGAACTTACTCCAATAGCAAATCGAACAATGTTTTCTGCCTCAGCTTTAGCTGCTGCTTCTGGCAATGAACGCCGGTCATTAGATGCTCCATCGGTAATGACTATCAAGACCTTCTTCACATTAGGTCTGGCACCTGCTGTTGATGTGAAAACATTTTGGCTGGCAAAAGAAAGATGCAATTTCAATACACCTTTTTGTAACGCATTTTGTTGTATCTTGTGGTTAACCCTTTGAAATCTGAGCAAACTGGCTTTCAGAAACATGGTATGAAGCTTCAAAGTTTTGGCAAGGAAGTTATCTGAAATTTAGCAAAAAGAATATAATTTTTAAGTTTAAAAGAAATAGTAATAATAGTCACAATAACATCCTAATCATAAACCTGCCAAATGTAAACAAATGCACATAAATGAATTTATGTCTATTTTAACAAATGTAATGAAAACTTAATTGTTAATTGTACAGAATAGACACAGTAACAGTTGTTAACAGTTGTAAAACAAATGTGATCAAAATCAGATTCACTGTAAATCAGTCAGATTGGATTATCATTAGTAACCCCGGGTTACTTGAGGGTAAATTTAGCTTCAGGCACATCTCTGTCTAAAAGGGCAAAAGTACTAGATTTACCAAGTTTAACTGCATGCCCCCCTCAATATTTAGAACATGTGCATTTGTCAACCCCGACAAAAACATTAGTAGCAGATTTTTACTGCTAAAATTAATTTGCACCATAAACTGATTCACACATGCATATGAATTCACCATAATGCAGGTAATGAATTGTATCATCTTCACATCCTGTTTTGGCAGATTCAGTATATTTTGGCATTTAACTTAGATAAACAATTCCTATGAACTTCCTGTGTAAACTGGATGTCAACATAGTGTCAGCACTTACACCACAAACTCGATGGCTTCAGCTGTGTAAGTTGATCCCCTTAGTTGCGTAATTTCATCAACTTTTTTTTCCCATGATTGAGTTCCGGAGAAAAAGGTATTGAAGAAATATTCTACTTTGGGATTTGCAGAGAACTGGGCAATAGCAAACTGCAAATATAGGAGAAAAATAAAAACAAGGGACAGTCAAATTCAACAGTCTGTTAGTAATTTAATGGTTGACTCTTACATTTGAAAATTTAACCGTCAGATGTTTCGTAGAAACAATAAAGAACTGTGGCACTTTTATTCAACACTAATGAACTAAGCGGCAGCGTGACTGCAACATTACCTTTGTATCTAGAGGCAGAAGCGAACGGACCAGATTTTTCACAAAATCCTTCATTGTTTTAAAATCCAATCTGGATACGCTGCCTGAACCATCCAACAGGAATGCAATGTCTGCTGATCGGCACTCTGTCAAACAGATTTCAAGTCATTAATAAGTTAGTTAAAACATTATTTCACACAATACATATCCCAAAAACGCAGCAAACAGACTACATAAAATGTAATTTGATACATAAAATGCATAAAATGTAATTTAATGTCTTTCAGTGTACCTGCATTATCTGAGTGACTATACATGTCTAATAGCATTTAGTATTGTTCGTTTTTTAGTTTATTAGGTATTCATATTTTTATGCGGTGCAAGTTCATTACGTGATGTATGCATTGTGCTGAAACCATCTTTTTTCACTCAATAATCCTATAGGAAAACTGATTGTGGTATTCATTATTTCCTTTTAAAGGAGACATGTCCGTGCTTACATAATGTCACGTTATTGCACATTATGTCTCTCGAGTCAGCTATGACGAATTGAGTCATGATGACAAGATTTCAATCAGATACTGTGTGTCTGTATGACAGAGACAGAGGAGGCTGGAGCTGACTTAGTTCTCAATGACTCAGTGTCCAACGCTGCATATTCATAGTTCCACTTCCCCTCTTTCACTTAAAGTAACAGCATGCATTGCACGAAAAGCCATTTGGTGGGCAGAGGGAAAATGGGCAGGAGGTTGAATTAGAACACACCTCCGCTTTTTTGCTTCCAGTCTAAAATGTCATGATCCACCGCCATTTGTTGGCTTTTACTTAAACACCTGCAAAATCATTTAAATGAGGCCGAGGCGTCTTCTTTGTTCTTATTCCGCTGCATCAGTTTCTGATTAAGTATTTTCTCTTTTGGTCTGCATCATGATTATCTTAACCCCTATCGATACACGTTTATGGTATTCCTCCAGACCCCCCTGGAAAGTGTTGATTTAAAATGGTCCCCCAAATGTTAAAAAGGTGATGACGGCTCTGTGTCCATGCGTTTACTTAACTATGTTTTCAGAGCATGTTGTATGGTGTTGTATGGTATATCTCCTTGTTCCAGTGTTTGGGCAGGTAAAGAGATGAATTCAGGGGTCATCACTCCAGAAAAGTCTTTTGGCCAGGTGCTACACTGCAACAAATCCTATGCACATCCTGTGTGTGTGTGTGTGTGTGTGTGTGCGTGCGTGCGTGCGTGCGTGCGTGCGTGCGTGCGTGCGTGCGTGTGTGTCTTTTTTTATTCCATATTTACCTTTATTAGAAGAGGGTATAGGCTTTGAAACTTTGTTAGAACGGTCTATCTGCAAACACACACCACTGTACATGGTGATACTTTTGCAGTCCTTTGGGATGGTCGGACCACATGCCTGAAAGGAGAGAGAGAATAACCAAAAAAAAAAAAGACAGAGCCCTGATTAGTGAAAAATATCTTTTCATTTTTGTGTTTTAATTATAATAAAATTATCTCACTAGAGAGACAAAAAAAAGTTTACAAGGATTCTCCCACAGTGAGTTGTAAATATCTGCAGTTTACCGACTCACCATAGTGTTTTGCGTGGCGGGATCACTTATCATTGTCAAACCCAGAGACATGTTCACTGCAAATTCTGGCACTGCATTGAAAACATTTTTCGGTCAGGTTAAAAAAGAAAAAATAATTCAAGACACTTTGGGATAGTAACACAATTACAGTCTCAGTGACCACTACAAACATCCGCTCCCACTAATATGTACTGCCTTATACTTCCCTTCATTGTCTGATAACTATCAGCAACAGCTATGTCCCACAAGTGTTTGTGCCCTATGACCATACTCCCAAAATTCTTTTAACCAAGTCAGTTATCAAATGACTTTTTTGTCTTACCATTTTCAGCAGCATTTATTAGTACCTATTTCCACCCAAATGAGTCATTTTCATCTATGATTGAGTCTTTAAGTATGCAAAATCAAAAAGAACTGTAGTAGGAACGAGTGATACTTCTTGTTTTACCTAATCTGATTACTACTTCAACACCAATTTTAGGAAAGTTATCTCTAAATCTTTCTATGGCCATATCTGTACATTAATCCACATAAGATCTGTTAAAAACTGCTCTAAAGATCTTGTCAAGCCAGTGTTTTCCACAGTGTTTTTGTGGCAGGCCGCCATGATTAAAATATCTGCCACAGATTTTCTGTTTTCATTAGGTGCACTATAGCATTCAGTTATTTAACAGCACACTGTCAGAGTGCAGGGTTTACTCGAAGCAGCAGAACAAGAGCAGTGAAAATGAAACTTAACAGTTCATTGAGCTGGATCTAAAAGACCATATCAACTGATCAACTGTCCACACCACTCAAACTGCTGTTGAGAAATAAAAATTACTCATAAGTTATGCCTATGCTATGTTCACAGACCTGCTAAAACATGTAAAATAAAAAGAAAGAAAGAAAGAAACACATGCAAACTCATTTCAGTGAGGCAGAGGCATCTTCTTTGTACTTAGCTGCGTCATAAAAAAACAGGAAGGTTGCTGACTCCCTCTCTCCATTGTCAGCCACCACCACACATAGATTATAATTCGATGGGAAACATTGCAAATGCTTGTAATTTTAAAAGCAATAATTTTTATTACAAGAATCTTTTAACGTGGCTTTCATTGTTTAAGTTTAGTTTTGATGACACAGATGGTAATAAGAGGTTGCTTACATGGAACTGAAAGTCTACTGCAGCGTTCAGTGGAGCACTGGTATATCTGCCCCCTTCCTTCTTGTGAATATTGTTCAAGAGGAGCACTGACAAGCAAACTGAGAAAACACAAGCAGAGAAACATGCAAAAGAACAATAGGCCAAATGAATCCAACAATTTTTTTCCCTATATTAAATTAAATGCTGCATTCTTGATTAAATATAAGTATTAAACACAGACACAACTGGAAAACAAAAAAAAAAAAACATCCATGCTTTGACTTACCTGCTTCGTCTCTGCACCACCTGGTATCCAAAACCTGCAGCAGGGTTTGTCAGGACCTTCCAAGCCGCAGGATCAATATTAAAACAAAGGGCGGCTTTTAACACTGAGGAATAAAGAAGAAAGAATCACAACGTTTTTATCTGATCTTCTGATTTAAAGGCACACTAGTGTGACTACAAAATTACTCTGCATTAGGATGTGTTCTTATTTTGCTGGATAATGTATTCTCTACGTGCTGCTTTTAGTGCCAATATAGGGTCGAGCGGTGTGATACCACAGTGCCTTTTTTGATAAAACCACTAGGGAGCACAATCGGAAATTTTCCAATTCTAAACGCAACAGCAGTAAAGAATTATTAATCATTAAAACATAATGATGTCATATTTGATCCATTTTTCTGTATTCCTGTTTCCTCAATCATTTAAAGCTACAGCTGGTAACTTTCAACAGGAAAAATATTTGCTGAAATTATCACTTCATACACACAGCACTAAATAAGTAAGATAACCTGTGAAAAATATCATACTCCTCTGCCTGCTTGAAGAACTTAGGATGGCTCGACTGAACAAAAGCAACCAATTAGAGTCGAGGAGTCTCAAACGCAGCTATCAATCCAACACATTCTCACTCCCAACTCGTCACACGCGGTCAGCGGCCCTAAACTTCAAACAATGATGCTCTAATTACGCCTCCATCGTCAGTTCTGGATGTTCAGGGACAATGTGTCACTTTGCCTTTGTTACATGATTTGCATCTTTTCATAATAAACATCTGATGTACAGTTCCCCATTAAATGCATGTAGTCTCTTTTCAAAAGTAAACTCTGGATGTTTGTAGCAGTTCATTTTTAAGTTTTCCTCTCAACGTTTATGTAAGAAAAGCAGGTTTAGGAAAAAAAACATCATAGTTTTGCCTAAAATAACCAATGTAATGTGGCGTCACGTGACATGCATTAGTAGTTGCATTGTGTTATTATTGAAATAACTGGATTTACTTTTGGTTTTACACAAAGTTTCGTGGGTAAAAGTCCAGAGTTTGTTGGCCTTGATGGGTGGGGCTTCTTGACTCGACTCAACTGTTTTCAACATGGCAGACAGAGCAAATGTTCTTATTTAACAGCTAAACAATGCACTAAAATATATTTCTGAAAACTTTTGAGGTGAGAAATGAGCGATGCAGTAACAGAAACTTTATTCATATTTGATGAGCACTGCATTATCATTGACCGTTTGATCACAGGTCACGTGCAATGATTGAAAGGACTGACAGCTGCATTAAAGACGCCTCAGCTCTAATTGGTTGTTGTCAGTGGAGGATTTTTTCACAGACTGTCCGTCTAATGTATTTCTTCTAAATTATAGTGACAGTTTCAGTAAATATGACACTTTTTTTTCCTAAAAGTCCCCAACTGCAGCCCTAAAAGCAGAAATGAAAACTGTTTTTACAATTAAAAAAAATACTGGTACTAGCTTGAAATAGAATACAACTCATGGCATCACATAGGAAGTCTTCTATTTGTGCCTTCATGGGGTATTTCCAGACAAACTGTTTTTGTTGTATAACGTCTTCCCATCTTTTTCTTTTTTGGCCATAACATGATATTTTTTAAAAAAAAAAATGTTTAAAAAAGTTAGTGTGATTCAAACAGCAAATGACTTGAGAAAAGTATTTCCTCATAGTTCCTTAAAGTTTCAAGAGATGTGAATTATGTTAGCAGCTTCCTTCCTTGTGTTGACACTGGCCTCACATCTTTGTTGGATATTCATGAATTTTGGTATTTTGTTTGTTTTATTTGATAGTTTTGCCATTGTCTCTCTCAAGAAATGTAGAAAATTAATTTAACCTAATAAGACTAACATCCTCAGGTTCTGCTTTTACAGCACAGCTGTAGTTTGGGAACTGTCATCTCTATTTCTGTTGTGTTTGGTTGCGGTCTTGATTGTGAGTCAGTAACTGTACACTGACCTAAACTTAACCGTCTATGGCAGATAATATCACAAAGGTGGCTTCAGCAAGTCTGTCAGTGCAATCTAAAAGTGGCGCTGATAAATAGGATTTGAGATGCTGTTCCTTATATGTCTCTGTTTAATTCACAGGTTGACTAGGTTGGCAAACACGCCTATATTAACCAACAAGTGATGTCTGTTTTCGGTCAACTTTAATCCAAGCATGGAAATAATTTAGGATGTTGGCCTGTCTGAAGCCCCCAGGCCCCCTGCGACCCTGCACAGACTAAGCAGATATACATAATGAATGGATAGATTGATTGGAATTTAGAGTCTTCCATCAGTTACACAGGTGGTTGCAGGACAAGGAAGTTGCATTTAGTTTGGTGAGTTTAACAGTGAGTCTGAGAACACACCCACTTTTTTTGTGCCTTTTTGATTAAAAAATTGTGGTGATAATAATAATAATAATTTGCGTTCCTTCTTTAATGTTCACCAGATTTGGTACATGACATGTTTGGATGACCCTGACAAAATGTCATGAACTAGTTGATCTGTAACATGTAACTGGACTCTTTTTGTGGTAAAGTGACACAATTCTTGCAAACATCTTCTGAGTGCAAATGTTTGACGTCACAACAATGAAAGATGCTGCTACAACTTCGGTTTAGATGGTCAGAAAAATAGTGGTCATCAGCCTGTTGATTTTTTTTTTGTACTAAAACTTTTTTTAATTCTAATTGTACAACTTCCAAATGTTCGAAGACAATTTAAACATTTTCTGCTACTGATATGAAAAAATTCGAGTTTATTTAGATGGTCACATATTGGCAAGGTGAGTTGGATTAACAAAGTATTCAATACAAATATGGAATTGATAATCTTTTTTTTCCTACATGTTGTTACAGTTATTCATTTTTTTAGCCCTGATATTTTCTTTTTGTTTGTTTGCCGTTTGTTTTAAACATACTGCATGTTAATAATATGCTTTCAGTATGCTGTATAGGAGCTTAAACGAGTGATATAAATTGACAAAATCAAATGACAGGATCCTATTCTCTAAAGGCACAAATATTAATAAAGAGACAAAATCAGGAGGTATAAAGCCGTCTTACCTGACAAAAATATTGCAGTCGTAATTATCCGGTCCATTGTGTCTCTCCCATGAAAAGCACTACTAGCGTGATGTATTCTCTGAGCTCACACGAATGTATTTGGTAACTCTGCTTTCTGGCGCCCTAGTTAACTATTTGCACTGCAGAAACTGTCAAGGAGGGGGATGTCGAAAGCAAAATGCAGAAATCAAAAGGTGACTGCTCAAAGCTGAGGCAGCCAGTCAGAGGAACTCTTGTGTAGGAGGAGTTGCAACACTTTGTGTTTTATATGAGCAAACTGTTGTCGCTTGATTTCACAAAGCATGGGTGTAATTTTTTTTTTTATCTGATAATTCGAGCACACAATTTTCAAAGACTCAAACATTAACACCTGCAGTTATTTTCAGAACAATCATATACCCAAAATGGTGAAGTTGATGCTATTCTGGATGTGAGGCTGATAAATAATGACTAAGAAAAATAACTAAATACGTATAACCTGCTCTAGGTGGGTGTGGTGCCAATTGTTAAATATAGAGGAAGTTTTGTTTGTTTTGTTTGTTTTGTTTTTTCATATAACTGTAAAAATTTACACCACCTAAAATTTGCGACACCATCCAAGACAGTAAGATGACCTCTTAGCCGTCAGCTATAATATGTATTGAGGTACAGTTTGTTTGCTTTGCTTGAGATATTAACAAGGTCTCTTTTGTGCTGTTTGTGTCTTCAGTGAGAGAGGAAGTTAATTTTTTATGTCACATCAGAATTATTATCTGGCCCAACTTCATCATTGTTAACTGAACAAACAAAATCACTGTTTGAATAAAACTCCTCAGGAAAAGAAGAACTAAAAATAGAAAGGTCCATTTCTCTTTTTTGCCTGACTTCCTCCCACACTGTCTCATTTCATCTCTGAGTGTACTGCTAAGATAAGAGGCAGGCACAATGAGTTAGAGTGAGGAGTCAACACGTTTGCATGTTTGCATCGTACATTTCTGCAAAAAATGAGATGTGTTACATTACAAAGTTTCATATGAAGCGGTTATGTTGAAACTTTACATTTCAATTTTATATTGTGCAAACACCCTGGTTAATGTTTGGCTGGATTTAAGTGCAAAAACTACTTAGTGAGGGTTAGCAAAGGTTATGTTTTTGTGTAAAAAACTTTTGCGGCAACAAATTCAACCTGAAATTTCTTTTAGTGTTACTAAAAAATATTCGCTTCTGTTGCAGCAAACATGACTGGAAATGTCCCAACGTGTCATTAAATGTATTTGCTTTTTAAACACCAAACGTGGCTGAAAATACCCAAGTGTTTTGTCAAAAAGACCCACTTTTGTTGATTGTTGGTCTCGAGCACAGGCCTGCTACTGTTTACAGTTTGGAAGTGGTCTCGCCACTAGATGTCACGCCGTCCAACATCCCCTTTGTCCTCTCGAAGAGACACTAAGCTCATATAAATGTAATCTGAACTACATGCCTTTAGAAATGTTGATATGATACATAGGAAATGTATAAATGTATCCTTTGCAGAAATGTACAATACCAACTTTTTATTTTGGCATGGTATGCTTTTTTTTAAAAAAATGTGTTACTTCTAGCTATTTAGCATTTTTACGAGACAATGGGTTTATATTTAATCATCCCAAGTGTGTAACCAAATAAAACAAATAGGCCAACAGATTAGCAGGGCGATTAAATGAAACATGCTTGACGATATGTTGCGATGGTGATGCAGTATCGTCTACAAAGGATGGGATAAAATACATAAAATGAAATCATTTTGTGTTTATTATCACCTGTGTTTACTCCTTTTGTGAAGGAGCTATGTACCATAAGGTTGTTAATCCTGCTGCGTCAACTGAAAAAAGTGAAAACATTTTCAACTTTGACCGACAGTGCTCTCCTCCATAGCTGTTGCCAGCATTCTCTGCCAGCCTCAACTAATTTTTCCACTCTGTTTTTGTCCACTAAAATGACATCCAGTTTGCCGTCTTCTACCTCCCTGGTTCCTCACAACAAAATAGCAAAGCATGCAACATTAATTCATTGTTTTGTAAATCTTAGGGTTAGGGGTCAGTGTTTAAGTCTAAAACTCTTCAAAACTGTTCATTTCAATGCCTGAACATGGCTGTGCGAAAACAAGATAGCAAAGGATGCAACATATCTAAAACCCTTTTGACTTTCTTCTCTTCTCTGTACGAATTTTCCTTGCTTCATACTCCAAGTCAGGAATACCCCATTTGTCTGTTATGCCTAATTTAACTTTGTGAAATGCTGCCATCAAACAATAATAAACTCCCAGTGTCCCCAAATGAGTACTTTGTAAATAAAAGCAGTTTAGCTTGTAGCTAATCCTCAAATGTGTCAAATTTCTATGCCATATCAAACTACAACTGTTATTAAGCATCAATAAAGGAGTTTTAATCATAAAATGTGATCCAATTTTGAACTTTGTCCATTTTTGATCTACTGTAGAGTGACTTGGCAGAGATGTCTACCATCTTCTTCTTACACCAATTGGTATGTTGTGTTTTTGTTACACTAGATGGCACAGAGACAAAAAAAATGCCCACAAATAAGGACAATGTTTTTAAGTTAAACCCAAGTATAAAGTGCAGCAAGCCCAGAAGGAAATGTCCTAATATGAAGATGCAACAATTAAATACATGTTTATTGTCGCCCATTCATATATGATTTTGAAATAGCGAAATTATTGTAGGTGGTATCTACTGTGAATTTTGAACCATCAACATCATGTACTTCAACTTAAAGTATGATGTTATGGGTATTTCACAAGGCCCCAAATAAGGAGAAAAAAATAAGTAATATTGTTTATCCTCTATATCTTATTATTATTATTATTATTATTATTATTATTATTATTATTATTATTATTAGATACTATTCAGCATTACTTTATACATGGCTTCATCCAAAAAAAAAATCACACTAATAATTTCTGGGCCCTGCCTGCCTGATAGATGACAAATGACAAAGTGACCCCTCTAGTTTGCGCGCAAACCACCAATTTTGCATGTTATCAATGCAGCCCACAGTTTCTGTTCAGGAAATTGCCCTCTTTTACTATCATAGCTCACCAAAAATAAAGTGCTGTCTCTATTGTCAGCAACGCTCTGACCAACTCATCGGTGCAAACGGTCTCTTCCTTTCAAAAGTGTGACTTGTGCGCTCTGGCAACCTATCTGAGTGAGAAAATGAAACAAGTATAAACTGCCGTGCTGCTTGACTTTGTGCAACCTTTGCCATTAAGCTCACCTGTTGACCCTTTCCTGACAAGTAAAGACCATTGAGAAAGGTCACAAAAAAGGTCAAGGATCAGTGCACCAAGTAGTTGGTCTGGATCTGATTTCTAAGGGCAGGTTGGCGATGTTGTCACATGCTCTTCAAGCCTCTGTGTGAGCGTGCATGTGTGCCTGTGTGTGCCATAAGTACAGTCTGCATATAAGTTATCTCCCTCCACATACCCTTTAAATTGACCTCTGCGTTCTGAGATGCTCACTTAAGACAACGCACTTTGATCCAGCTGCAGCTAAATCGTGCATGAAATCTTTTATTTGTTGGACATAAAAATCATTTAAAAAACAAGAATATAGAGAGATGTGTTTGGAGGATGCATTTTTTAAGGACAATGTAGGGAACATGTAAACATGTGGCTAATTCCTTCATGCCATTCTATGTCAAAAAAAAAAAAATTCTACCCATTTGCCTGCCTAGTCATATTATACCTTCACACAATATTTCTACTCATGCTCCATGATACTCTCCACCCCAACTGTCCCTGACTCTGCCGCTTTCTCTGCCATTCACTGAAACACTCTTTGCCCTTTCACTGGCTGCTCACCACCATGTTACTCCGGCCCCGGTCCCCCTGAATGTCACGAGTCATCTCTGGTTGCGTCCTGTTCTTTTTATAGCTGGGCAGCTGAAATGTGAGGGGTCACAATGGGAGGATAAATACAAGGGCCAGCGGGCTGTAAGGGGTGTCGCAGACGAAGGCCGGATCTTCTCCCTCCCTCTCTCTTCTCTCTCAGCTCTCCTCCTAAACTCAAAGGTAAAAGAAGAGAAAATCTCTATGCAATGAATGCATCATTTTAACTGGTGTTTTGAATTTTTTTGTTCCTATAAAGCATGCAACTTTTCCCTCATAGCAGTTCTGTTTCACCGATTTACAGCTCTAGCATATCTGTGGTTTCTGTGGAGATAGCCGAGTGTCATGTTCTTAACCCACAGGAAAGCGTTTTTGCTCATTCTCACATCTGACACCTGAAACAGACTGAAATACCTCATCTATAACACGTTCACTGCTCTCCTTAAGCAATATGTATTTGCACATATAGTTTTACACTACCCACTCATTGTCATCATTAGGTGGTTTAACTCATCTGTCATTACCGGTTGTTGCTACTCCCCCTTTACATGATGAAAAGTTTCCACTGCATTTTTTCTGACTAACTCGTCTGAGTAAGTTTAAACTGTCTACATTTTTCCACACTGTCCGGTTTGTTATGTTTCTGTAGTGTGCATGATTTCTGAACAGAGTAGTGTGAAGCTGCACGATTCTCTTTTATGTAATGCCTCTTTGCTGAGCCACGGTGCTGTACACTGTATATATTTAGTCCAGCCAATTGATAGTGGAGGCACAGACAGGGGGAAGAGAGGAATGGGGAGGGATGGGGCAGTGAAGGGGGGAGGAAAAGGTCAGGGATAAGAGGCTAGAAAATGGAATGCTTGTCATGATTTTTTTTCAAGGTTGGTCAGATAGGCTTCGTGAAGGGTAGGGCAGAGGAGGGTGGAGTGCTCCCTGACACTTGATCCCTTGTGCTGCTGCATATTGTGCCTAAGGAACAGTGTGTACCCCCAGCACATAAAGTGCCATATGGTCCAGGGGAAGTTATAGCTGCAACAACTGCAGTCACGTAGTCAAAGCGCCAGCTGGTCTAACTTTAAACAAGACAGAAGACAGACAGGAAAACATCAAACCTCATAGCCAAGCTCTTGTTTCACCACATCCTTCACACACAGAATATCATTTCATCGAGACGTTCCCATACGTTCACAAGAAAGACCACAACGCCAAACATCAAGCTTTGCAGTTTTACTTCAGTTGAACTTTTCAACCTGTGCTTCGACCTAATCTTAGCACTGTGATCTTGCCAACTGAAATATTTCCTTATCATCTCATCCTTGTCTTTCTCCTAGAGTCAGGATGCCTCACGCATACCCCTTCCTCACTCCTGAGCAGAAGAAGGAGCTCAGCGACATTGCTCAGAGGATCGTCGCTAGCGGCAAGGGAATCCTCGCCGCAGATGAGTCCACAGGTAAAGAATTGGCTAGAAACTTGTATGAATAGCATCTACTTTGTATTACTTATGAAGCAAAGTTTCATGCATTTGTCCCTGTCAAATAAACACATAAGAAGATAAAAATCCCTAATGAGTCTTTTGGGATGGGCAACTTTCATATGAATGAAGAAGTGTGAAAAATTTATGCAATCAACTGCTTGCCAACAGTTTAGAACAGTGGTTCCCAACTGGTGGGTCGTGGTCCAAAAATGGGTCACTAGTCCATTCTGAATAGGCTGAAAGTGACTCGCGACCATGTCCATGTTTGTGAAAAACTGTTGGGTTTTTTTTGTTTGTTTGGTTGTTTTTTGTACTCTCCCCAAAGCTACAAATATTTTTCTCTGAGCCTCTGAGTGACTCGGGAAAATACATGAATTGGTCATCCCACATGATTTGTACAAAGACTACTGGAAATTTAATATAACAATAATTTCTGTTTTTAAAGTTTCTGGTTGTGATAAGTTGTGTCATTTTGGCAGTTTTTATTTTGGCAGGCCTGGGGTTTGGATGGCACGTTTTCTTTAAAAATCACCTCAAAATTTTTAGAGAAAAAATATGTACCCAAAAATGTATAGAAAATGCAAAGTGCCAAAAAAAATTACCCATAAAATTTAAAGAAAAAAATAGCCAAAATATTTAAAGAAAAAGAATTCCTAAGTTATTAATAATTACCCAAAATTTCAAGAGAAAAATTGGTGATTTTCTTTTTTCCTTTAAGTCTGGGATAAGTCAGCAGTGTCTTCAAATGCAAGAAACGCCCCTGTTTTTTTTAAATTGCACTTTATTCTTTCAATATGTTCTGTCTCAGCATGTTTTAAGCCCCCATGTTATTTACATTTTGTCAAAAAAAAATTAGATATGTGGTCATTTCTCTTATGTGTGGACCTAATGACTAAGGAGAAATCTGGAGCCAGTGGCTGGTCCAGTTGGGGAGGGTTGGTCTAGAAAGCATCCACAGAGCTGGCATGTGTTAATGTGATAAAGACATTATTCAAAAACTGTTAAATAATCATAAACATAGATGGCTATGACTATGACTGCCTTGAGTGTACATTTTTCAGGAAAAAAATCCCAATTTTTTGAAAATGCTCAAACATGCACACAAGTGAAGTCAACACAGGATCCAATTTTCATCTATCTTTTGTCCCCACAACCTCCAGGCAGCGTGGCCAAGCGCTTCCAGAGCATCAATGCTGAGAACACTGAGGAGAACAGGAGGCTGTACCGCCAGCTCCTCTTCACCGCTGATGACCGCGTCAACCCTTGCATTGGTGGCGTCATCCTCTTCCACGAGACCATGTACCAGAAGACCGACAATGGCAAGCCCTTCCCCCAGCACCTCAAAGAGAGAGGCATGGTGGTGGGCATCAAGGTCGACAAAGGTGTTGTCCCCCTGGCCGGAACCAACGGCGAGACAACCACCCAGGGTGAGCAAAGAACAGATTTAGACACAAAGAGAGTCAACATCTTTTAAAACCTGTGACTAACTTATCCTGTGTGTCCACTCCACTCTTTCACAGGTCTCGATGGACTGTATGAGCGCTGCGCCCAGTACAAGAAGGATGGTGCTGACTTTGCCAAGTGGCGCTGTGTGCTGAAGATCACTCCCACCACTCCCTCAAGACTGGCCATCATTGAGAACGCCAACGTCCTGGCCCGCTATGCCAGCATCTGCCAGATGGTAAGATTATGGACAGATGATGAAACCAGAGTGGAGTCATGATAGGTTTGATTTTTTACAAGCTCAATAACAAGGACAGATCTGAGTATGCAATGGATGATCTTCCTATAGGTGACATAGGCAGCTCCTTAAGGCGCCACCTTGAGGGGAGTCACCAAATGACTACAAAGGGACACAAAAACCACATAAACCACAAAAATAGACATGAAACAATTGCAAAGAAAAAGAAAATAACTATGAAGAGATACAAAACGACTAAGAGAAGCAAAATGTCTACAAAGAGAAACAAAACAACCACAAAGCGACATAAAATTATTACAACTGGACACAAAATGCTATAGAGACACAAAATGACTGCAAAGAGACACAAATTGAATACAAAGACACACAAACAGCCACAAAGACGCACAGAATGACAACAAAGAGACACAAAATGACTATGAAGAGGCACAAATTACTTCAGAGACACAAATATCTCCAAAGAGATACAAATTTAATACAGAGATACAACCACAAATAGACAGAAAGAGACAAAAAACAACAACAGAGTGTCACAAAATTACTAAAATGAGACCGAATAGCCCCTAAAGCTGTATTGGTCGCTTCCTTCAACATATTCTTCATTTGTTATAAACCAGTTTTTATAGTTTGTTATGACATAAATTCAGTTTCACAACCACGTCACTTACTTCCTGTGTGTGTGTTTGTGTGGAGCTGATAAGTTATCTTCATAGTTTGAGCTTTCTTAACCTCAGAGGCATAATAAATATAAATATAAATGTTTATCTGCATTGTACAAAGAAATGTTAAATCCCACGCACTTTCAGTATATTGCAGATAATAACGCTCTTAAACAACATTTAAAAAGTCAGTGCTGATTTAAAAAGTCAGTGCTATAACTTTAAAAAATGACAGAGCAGATTAAGAAAACCTCCTCAAATCTGGACCCAGTCTAATAACCACAGAAAAAAAGGAACTAATACATGACATGCACAGTATGTCCCCATTGCAGTTTTTAGTTTTTGCCAACTTGCTTTTAACAGCCTCCCGTCACGTTAAAGTTCTGACTCTTGCGTCTGCTGTCCTCAGCATGGCATTGTCCCCATTGTGGAGCCTGAGATTCTCCCCGATGGTGACCATGACCTGAAGCGCTGCCAGTACGTTACTGAGAAGGTCTTGGCTGCCGTCTACAAAGCCCTGTCCGACCACCACGTCTACCTGGAGGGTACCCTTCTCAAGCCCAACATGGTTACCCCTGGACACTCCTCCTCACACAAGTACAGCAACCAGGAGATCGCCATGGCAACCGTTACTGCCCTGCGCCGCACTGTGCCCCCTGCAGTCCCTGGTAAGCTGGATGCACACATTAGCAAACTTTGCAGTCACAATAGTCTGCACAGCATTCACTCACATGCCTATAGAAGCGCATTGCTTACGTTTCACGCTCTTCCTGTACAGGCATCACTTTCCTGTCTGGTGGCCAGAGTGAGGAGGAGGCCTCCATCAACCTGAACGCCATGAACCAGTGCCCTCTGCACAGGCCCTGGGCCCTGACCTTCTCATACGGCCGTGCCCTGCAGGCCTCTGCCCTCAAAGCATGGGGCGGCAAGAAGGAGAATGGAAAGGCATGCCAGGATGAGTTCATCAAGAGAGCTCTGGTATGTGTGAACATGAAAGAAAAGGTCAAAAAAGTTAAAATATGTCAGTATATGGCAATGTGTTACTACTGTAGAGCTTCGTTCAGAGAATTGTATGAATTGTAAGCATCACACTTACTGTACCATGCATTCAGTAATACTGTCCTTTCATCTCTTCCAGGCTAACAGCCAGGCATGCCAGGGCAAATATGTCTCCTCTGGAGGCAGCTCTGCCGGCGGAGAGTCACTGTTCGTGGCCAACCACGCTTATTAAGCATGGACACTCACCATCTCACTTTCCACCCCCTCACCGCCATATAACGTCACCATGGAAAAGGCCATGTCCACAGTGGCTCCGCCCATGACACTGCTACGAAACAACAGCCCTTCAACAGCATATTGGTCGCAAGCGAAGGAGAAAAACTTCTGTTTCTTTTGTTGTTGCTGCAGCATGGAGATTCTGAAAAAAAAGGTTCTGCCTCCATTCCCTCACATTTTATTTTTAAACACTTTTTTCAGGTGAAGATTCCCACACTGTTTCTAAAAGACTTGTACTTTTTTGTTCCTTGGTCTGATTCCATCAATTGCAGTATGTGATTTATACTGGTACCATGGAATAAAATATTCACCTTAACATGTTGCTTCATCTCCTTTTTGAGTCTTTGCACAACATTATATTATATTTGCATGCAAACAGAAGGTGGAAGTTGGTGGTGCCCGCAAATATAACTGCCACAGAGTTCAAGTCAATTTTATTTATAAAACCCATTATCTCGAATCACAATTTGACTCAGAAGACTTTACAGCATACAACATCCCCCTGTCCTTTGACATTCACAGCTAATAAGGAAAAACTCTGCCCAAAAAACCTTTTAACGGGGAAAAGAAAACTGGTAGAAATCTAAAGGAGGGATCCTTCGTGCAATAGATGTCATGTTTACAGATTATAGATCAACATAATAAAACAACAGTGATCAAAAAATCTAAAAAGCAATCAATAAGAGATAAATACTCTTTTATTATGAAAGTGTTAAAGGTACACTACGCAAGATTGTCCATTACTGTTTGTAAACATATTCGACAGCAAAAGTGAAAGCAAAATCCTATCCCAGATTCACTCTCATTTTGCCTCACTATATCTTCTGTTTTTTGGCACTGTGTCTCTCGAAAGTCTGTTGCTTATGGTTTCGCGCCTGGCTGCTGCCAGGAAGCCCTCACCTGGGTGCTGTGGGGGTATACACCCATGAATGTCCTGAACACAGAAAATAGGAAAATATAGGCAGAAGGCAGAGTCTCTGCAGATAGATGTGGCGCCACACACTTCTAGTGGGTCATGCGTCCTCTTTGAGAGGGATGACTCCTGTGTGAGTCTGGTGCAGAACTCGCAGATGGCTTATAGCTCAACTTAGTGTCCAAAACATGGCCAACTTTCCAGTAGATCTGTCAGCACACTCTCGCTTTAAATATGTAGGGTTAGATATTGTTTTGCTCTTAGAGTGTCTCCTCATGTTGGGCCAGTGGAAACCTTTTTACACTGGTGGCCTGTAATCTTTACATGTGTAGCTGTAGTGTAGAATGAAAGGGATGGACTTCCTCACAGAAGAAATTTGTCATAAGCACAGGTGCATTCAATAACATTAATGATGGCTGTATTCCACTTATGGAAGATCCTAGTATTGTACATGTTGACTCACTGGAATAGCTTGCTGGGATACTTAATGGAACTGAGCCCCCCACCCCTCTTTCATGGATTTACAAACAGAAAAAACAAAATACACACAATCAGATAAATGAGTTCCCCTATTTCTAACCCACTTCCTAATCAAAACTAAAATCAACATTAAAACCGACTCCCAACTAATGCACTGCTCAAACAATATTAGTCATAAATATAGTTAATCTCTTGCAACTTTCTCTATACTGCCATCTCACACAGACATGTCATGTTAAAGTAACCATAATAGGCCTAACTGTCAACACAGACAAAACAAAAGAAGAGCGCAACAACCATCAGTCCATTCCAGAAATAGGCCTAATTAAATAAGTAAATATTAAAATAATAATTGAAAAAAATATGGGCCTAAGGAAATGAACTCTTTCAAACCTGGATCCATGCCAGTTCTCTTGTGCTGTGACACCTTTCACAAGCACTAAAACATTTGCAAACTAAGAAAATTTGTTCTCTTTCTTTTGAAAAAGTAAAGGCATTGAGCAACTTGGCAAAAGATGCCCCACAAACTGCAAGAACTTAGAAATAGGTGACAAGAAAATGACCTGAAGATTTTTATTTTTATTTTAGGGAGATATGAAATTAAAAGAAAAAGAAAAAATAGTGGAAAATGTTAAGAAAACTCTATTTATAGGCCTTATAAAATTATATATTTAAAATTCTATTACAGAAATGTGTATGTGTGTATACTTTTTTCAGATTTTTTAATTGTTATTGTATTACTTTACTTTTTACTTTACACTTTATTGTGTGTGTGTGTGTGTGTGTGTTTGTGTGTTGGGGCGCTAATAATTTATATTGTAAGCGAACTGTGGGGTAAATTAAATGTAAAAAAAAAAAACAACAACAAAAAAACAGTTTGTGCCTTTATTTTGAGCTTTTTCATGTGATTGGTTAGTCAGTGAAGCCACCTGTGGTGACTGAAGAGGGTGGGAATGCGGGGAGAAAACAACACGCAATAGAGGAAGAAGTGACAGGCAGGTCAGGAGGACAGAAGAAAAAATGGAGCAGCAGAAATACTGACAAACACTGGATATCTGCGGACAATGCTGCACATCTGTAGCTTAATTTCAGTTACCTCAAAAAGTTTGTGCGCGTGTCCCTGTGGTCGGCTAAAGCTGACGTTGGTGATGACACCGGAAAGGACCGTGGATGCGTTATGGAGAGGACTGCATGTTTGTGTGCCTCCTCAGCAGGATTCACTATCGCTGCTGCCGGATGTCACCTTTTTCCCCCGGATTGACGCGGAAGTGTGAGTTGAGCTTTCCTTTTTTATTTTCGTGTGCGTGTGAGTGTGTCTGTTTTAACAGCTGGATTTAGTGTCTGGTGAAGTATGCATTTGAGTCTGCTATGGAGGAATATTGGTAAATAAGATTAGAAATTGTGATTTAGGAAATGTGACAGTCTCTTCAGCTAACCATAGACCTTATTTAAAGCTTCTAACCAAAAAATCTTTCAAAAAAACTATTGACTTTGAGGGGAGGGAACCAGAGGCATTAATGTAATATAATAAACATGCTAAGGGCGTGTTGCAAATGTGCAGCAACATTTTTTGCCAGCACTAGACATCAACCAAAGGCCAGGAAAGGCATTTATCTGACTGTCAAGCTACATACAGCATATACACTGAGAGCAGCATAATCATTTATTTAATTTAGGAGGCCATTGGTTGCAGAATATAGATTTAGTGTTTTATTTTAACCCAACAGACAAAACAAACAAACAAAACAAAAAACAGACCATGCTTCATTAATTGTTTTGATATTAAGTGCAGTGTGGTGTGACTGATAACATGAGTGGTTTTATACCATTGTCCATGAAAATGATTGCTTTTTCTATAGAAGAAGTTTAGAAGTTTATGTTACATAAAAACAGACCAGCAGGAAAGAAATAAGTGCAATTCAGAAAAAGAAAAAAAATCAACAAAAACAAAAACCATGCTCCAAAGAAGTTGTGGCAAAACTTTCACTACACAGACTCTTCTATAATCATCATGATATTTAACATAAGTGCAAGCTTTGTAAAATGATTCAAAAGACAAACAGAACCCAACACAACAAGACAAGACTTTGAGAAGTTGTTAGCGCAAAATTGTGCTATGGAAAAAAATGTTGCAGGAACAGTGTCACTAAGATGACAATGAATGTCAGCTCAGTTGCAACAGCTGATGCTGTGGAAGACGTAGTTGAAGTCGTATTCGGAGCTGCTGTGGTTGCACTTTCAGAGACTGGGGTGTGACACACAAAGCCGTCGTCTGGGTCGGTGCCAATAGAGGTGAATGTCACAAAGCTAACCTTTGCCCCCGCCACTTGATCCATGATCCAAGTCTGGAATTCAGACACTCGGGTAAAGACATCAGGGACATTACCCAGGGCGCAAGGTTCTCCAAAACTGGTAATGCCAGCATGGACCCACTTTGAGTCTTGTTTGCATTGTAAAGGTCCACCACCATCCCCCTAAAAAAGAAGAGACAAAACAAAAACAATTAATACTACTGGTATAATACACAGAATAAGAGTGGAGTAGCCTTACCTAGCCAAGATATTCTCACTGACAAACATTTTATTGGCAGAAATATAAGTTTTTATTATTGTGCTGAAATTATTATAGAGGGATCTAAGAAAAAACAAAGTACTTTAACCTGAACCAGTGGCTTTGGGAGGAGCCAAAAAAGGTTGGGATTACATTTCCCTGGCATTGTACCCTATGTGACTCCATGTGAAATTTGAAAAAAGAAATTGATTGACTGGTAACAATAATACCGCTTTCAACCAACCCCTGGAAGGAAGAAAAAAACAACCTTAAACAGTCAGCACAGCTATTGTAAACAATACAACAATGTATCATTATTCTGACCAGGCACACTCCTTTGTTCTCTTGTCCTGCACAAATCATTTCGTCAGTGATGTTTACAGATTGGCGGAAGTTGCAACTGCACTGGTTTTCTCCAATGACAGGAATCTGAACCTCCTGCAGTGAGTCAAAGACAGCCGTGGTCTCTGTGGGAGAGAAATTATGATATCAAAATACACACTGTTTTTTGCCTTTTGTGGAACAATTATAAAAATAGTGTATCTAACATTATACATCTATTAATTGTTTTTAATTGTCAATGGGTCAACAGATTGTAACTTAAAAACTGAGACCTTCCTTGATTTTCCATATTAGCCAAACAGCATTTGGACTGATTTTTATGTAAAGGACTCAAAACAGGTTTTTAATTATTATTAAAACAATATAACATTTATGCATGCTCTGGAGTGCCTTGCCTATCTTTAGCTATGCTAAAGCACTAACAGTGTAACACTAGCTATGTTATCTAAGAAAAGGGATCCTCTAATATAAACAGAGGAGAATAGAATATGTTTATTGTCATTGTACATGTACAATGAAATTTAGATATAGGTATTTTACATATAGATATTTCATCATGCTGATATGTATTGTGTTTTTCAATTTTCTGACGAGTATGGTTTTAACTGTTATTTGATGCTATAAAGGGGGTTTGACGTCATGATTGACAGCTGCATGTTTCGTTCAGTGTTCATGATCCATAGCAGTGCTCGTGATTGGTTAGACGGTGGGGATTTAAAAACTGCAGAGCTGGCTGCTATGCAGATTCTGGCACTAAAATGGGCTAAAATGAAGACAACAATGCCAGATGGCTTCAGCCTTATCTCGGATATTTTGGCTTCATTTTTGGACAGTGTGAGCTTTAGTGGAGCTGCACTGTCCACCTTTATATAGAGTCATTTGTCAGTATGCTGACCTACTCACAATAACAATGCCAACATGTTGATGTTTAGCAGGTACTGCTATCTTCAGTTAGCATGTTCGCATGCTTTGACTCACCATTACTTGCATGGTAGCCATGGTCACCAGTATGGTAATGTGTGTGTGAATGATGCCTGTACTGTAAAGCACTTTGAGTGGTAATTTAGACTAGAAAAGCATTACATAATTACAGTCACAGCATCCCATTACTCACCATCCCTTCCTCGTCTGCCCCAACCAGTGGCCCAGCAGGGGGTTGCGCTGTGAAACTGGCTGGAGTGACTCGCCAGGCAGATAGGTCTGATGTAATCAGTGAATGTGACAGGGCTGCTGAGCTTCATCAGGGCGATGTCATTGTTGAATGGCTCACTGTTGTGGTCAGGATGGATGATGATCTGGGACACGGTGCGGCTCACCTCATTAACATTAGGGCCGGACTGAGTCTCTCGTCCAAAGTAGAGAATCCATACACTGGGAAAGTTTCTGGATGAAAGAATAATTCAATAACAATCCCAGTTAAGACAGCTCTTATGAAAATCATGTAGACTTATATGTGTATGTGTGTGTGTGTGTGTGTGTGTGTGTGTGTGTTCTTTATGTGTTGCAGGCAATGACTACAAATGTATGTAAGCTGCTAGTGAAATGTCACTCAGTGAGTATACATAAAAATTAATAACACCGCTTATGTTTTAAATGAGCACAGAAAAAAAACAACAACAATAATTTGTCCACATAAACACTCATTGTGTTCTTAATCATAGGATTTCTCATCTGCCACAGTTTGATAAGGCAACAGATGCTACAGTTTTTCTTACAATACGATGCAGCTGGCTGCTGTGAGCACCCACTGGTCACTGATGAGGGTCCCTCCACAGACGTGATTCGCAGCAAAATGCAGGCTGACCTGCCAGCCTGCCATGACCCAGCTTTGGCGTTCTCGCCACCCACTATCCTGGTGTTCAGAGGTGCCAATCCACAGTCTGACAGAGCAAACCAGCTGTGAGTCAGTGCAGTGAAATGAGGCTGATGTTTTTCATTTTAAGCTGTGTTCACATTTTATCTCTTGAATATATGAAATATGACTGTGCTCACCCTCAGCCCTGGACCCTGTAGGAAAGAGAGATTTTTAAAAAATTAAATACATCTGTAAGCCACTATGTTGTTATACTCAAGCAGGTCTTTCTATTGATAGTAGTGTTGGTAGTAGATATGAGGAAGTACAGACACAGGGTGGCACTAGAGTCCCAGCTGCTTCCTCAACTTCTCCTGAGGTATGTCATATCTGATTTACTTGATCAGTCAAATGGCATAATCATGTTTCCTGCAAACTGTAACAGGATGTTTTTTTCTCACAGTGCAGTTTCATATTGCACAAGTCGTTTCAGTCATATATTGTCATATTTTGTCATTTAGGTGTGTTTATATAGAATTGTCATATTTTTCTTTGCATTCTGATCCACTATTTCTTCTTGATTTTCAAGTTTACAGTATAAACAATTTGACCCATAACAGAATCAAAGGTCTGGCCTCAGGCTTCTCTCACAGTAGCAATTTTGACATGCCATAATAGGAAAACTACATAAATAAAAATAGTGAAAGCCGCATTCCACTTAGAGGGAGACGTAGTATTTTGCATGTTGGCTCACTTGAATAGCTAACTGGGACACCTAAAAGAACTGAGCCATTGTTATTGTCATCAGTTTCACCAGTTCTCTTCCTGCTATACCAGATTAGAATATCTGCTGTGAGAGAGATTGTGCCAACCAACAGGAAGGTGTAACGCTCCAACAACACAATTGTGCCAGCACAGATGAATGTTTTCATCTGTCAAAGTGAAGCCAAAAATTCTAATCTCATGGCCATTGTGCCAACTGAATTTATGATCTTGTTCCTCTTGTGAACGATCCTTTCGCAACCAAGATTGATTTGTCTTCATCGTAGCAGAGACACTACCCTCGGGTTAGTGGAGTGGTTTTTTTTTTCATATTTTGGATCCAGTTTTCAAATTGAATAAAGAAGAAACAATTTATTGATTTTGAAAAAAAAAATGTTAAAATGAGGAAGATTAACTGTTAAATAAAAGGTTTTTGCATATTGATAAATGTAAATGAGTACAGATATCTCAGGGTGGTAGGCTTGTGACAGTAAGGGCCCCAAAATCTCAATTTAATACACTAAAAAACACCAAGAAAACACTTTTTTTTTGGCTATGAGTATGAACAATAATGATGTTTGTTGGTAGTTCTACAGAAAACTTCTTGTCTTTTTAGAATATTTAAATAGTGCCAGTGGCTTACCTGGTTTGGTGGCTTAGAAAACCACCTAAGTGCTTTTAGCCAGTAGTTACACAGGAAACCAGAATAAAGCAGACAGTGATCTTTCAGATGGTTATATACATTAATGATGTCACTAGAGCTGGGAAAAATATATTAATTACATATCGATATAGTGATTAGAGACTAGATAATGCCTTGATTTTGGATATTGTGTGTATTTTCCTGATTTTAAGGCTGCATCACAATAAAGTGATGGAATTTTCTGAACTCACCAGACTGCTCCAGCCGTTTGATAATTTACCTCTAGCTACTTAGTCAATATAACCACTATAACCTTCTTTTTTTTCAATCAAAAATGTTATTGCATTAATATTTCATGAAAGCACCAATAGTTGACCCTACAATATCTTCAATACAACAATATACAACTACAATGTTAAAATCAATCTTTATGTATTTAGTCAAAAATATTGTGACCTTTTTTTCGTATCGCCCAACCCTAGTAAGTTTCAAAAAAGAGGATTTATTGTTTATAAGAGAATAAACTCGTATCTTAAAAAAAAAAGCTCACCTTGCCCAGCGAGGACAGTACACATAAGGAATATCCACGCAGTCCAGGCTGCCATAATGTGCCGTCTCTAATTTTTTGCCTCCAGTAAGCGCTGAGAGTTCCTCTGGTTTGATTTTTGTCTCTGTGAATCCTCAGCCATTCGTGCACTTTTAAATAAGTACAGTGACCACTCCCTGTTCAAACCCATTGCCTTGATTCCTGATAAGTTAACTCCATTCTTGAAAGCCCACACATAATACCTCAAACATTTATCAATTAATTTCTCTTCACAAAAAATCTTTCTGTCGGGATTGAATTTATTATTGTATAACATATAAAAACATTGCAAATGTGGAATGAATATAGTATATGTGTGTCCAGTCTTGCATGATGAATACACTAATATACTAATGTGCTAAGCTACAGTGTGACATAAGTTAACATTTATTTTGACCTCTGCTCCCTACATTTTCCCCCAAAAGTTCCCTAATGATTGATTTGGTTTCTGGGGGTGTGCCTTCTCCAAGTCCACAAAGCACATGTGGACTGGTTTGGCAAGATCCCATGCACCCTCAAGGATCTTGCCAAGGGTCCAGATCTGGTCCACAGTTGCAGGACCGGGGCAGAAAAAAATGCATTTCTCCTCCTGAATCCGGATTCGACTATCCGGTGGACCCTCCTCTCTAGTACCCCCGAATAGACCTTACCAGGGAGGCTGAGGAGTGTGATCCCCCTGTAGTTGGAACACACCCTCCAGTCCCCCTTCTTAAAAAGAGGGACCACCACCCCGGTCTGCCAGTCCAGGGGCACTGCCCCCAATGTCCATGCAATATTGCAGAGTCGTGTCAACCACGACAGCCCCACAACATTCAGGGCCTTGAGGAACTCCGGGCGGACCTCATCCACCCCTGGGGCCCTGCCACCAAGGAGCTTTTTGACCACCTCGGCAACCTCAGCCCCGGAGATGGAGGAGCCAACCCCCGAGTCCCCCGGCCCTGCTTGCTCACCGGAAGGCGTGTTGGTGGATTGAGGAGGTCTTTGAAATATTCCTTCCACTGATCCACAATGTCCCAAGTTGAGGTCAGCAGCGCCCCGTCCCCACCATGCACAGTGTTGACAGAGCACTGCTTCCCCCTCCTGTGACGCTGGATGGTGGTCCAGAACCTCTTCGAAGCCGTCTGGAAGTCGTTCTCCATGGCCCCACCGAACTCCTCCCACGCCCGGGTTAGCTACACTAGCTACACAAAGCTACACTTTGTCTGGTCCCTCCCCTAGGACCTGTTTGCCATGGGTGACCCTACCAGGGGCATAAAGCCCCCGACAACTGAGCTCCTAGGATCACTGGGACACGCAAACCCCTCCACCACGATAAGGTGGTAGCTCAGGGAGGGGGTTCTAGAAACATATTAATAATTATTGATGTGTCAGTGTGCAAGCATCATTTGTAATGCTGCAGCTGGTAAAGGTGGGGCTAACTAGTACCTTGAGCTGCAGTAAAAAAAAAAAAACAAAAAAAACTCCGTTGTTGTCAAAACTTCACGCTGTTTTGGTATTGTTCCTTGTTCCTCTTTTCTGTACTGCTCTCTATGGCGTTGCTGTGTTGGCTGCAAAAATTCCTGGCAAAATGTTGGTCAAAAATATTCACTTCTGTATTTCACATACTTTGAGAAAAGTTTTAATCTAAAACATTCTCGTTCTATCACTATTGCATGAAATTAATGTAAAAAAAATCCCCCATGAAAAATGTCTGTGTACTTGTCAGGTTGTTCATTATATTAAGACCCACCCATCGTTTTTATGTTTGGCCCATGTGGGTGGTAATTGGGATAAAAAATGGACCCCATATGGAATTGTGTACTAGTATGAACAGGTTTTTTTATTTGTTTTTTTTGTTTTTTTTCTGGGGGCTTCAGATAAGACTCCCATTTGGGCCCATTCCCACTTGGTACCTAGGTAGCCAAAGCAGAACTCATGTGTGGCCTTCTCGGGTAAACCCACTCGTGGGCAATTGGCATGGGGTCATTTTCTCAAGAATATGCAGCAATGGTCAACAACAGCAATTTAAAGGAATTTTGAAAGGTAAAGTTGAGAATAACAATGTTTAGATATTACAGTATTTTTTTCTTGTTGATTTAACATTCTACAGCTGCCTTAGATGGTAAAAAATAGCAGCCAACAACAGGCGGTTAAAGGTACGATATGCATTTCTGCCTACCTGTGCTGCAACAAGTTTATGAGACACTTTGTGTTAAGCGCTTACTTTTTTATATTTATTTATTTATAAATCGTTCACTTATTCCAACACTGTTGCTATATAGGTTTGATTAATCAAAGTTTAATGCTAAACCATTCCCTTATGCTGATGTGATTCATCGTTTTGCTCTTTCCTGTCTCTTAGTCATCAAGATGCTATTGCAGAATTTCTTGTTGTTCAAGTTAGAAAAAAGAATTCCCCTGTTTGAGTTTCTGCAATAAACATGAGTGGCGAAAAGTGACGAATGAGAGAAGGATGCATGAAGTGGAATTTTCCAACAATTAAGTTGATCGAAACAAAAACAACAAAATTGTTTCATTCCTGCTTAAATGCAAGAAGCTTAAGATTTTTTCACTCCTCCATTTAGACGTCTTGATAGTTATAGATCAGACTTCAACAAGTAAAGTCCTGTTGTTTGACTCACCAGTTGGATGAATTTACATGGATACCAACTGAAATTCAGATCACTTTCAGTGCTGGAGTTTTTAATGCGTAATAATATCAGTAGTATACGGTTTGCAGAATTAGATTCCTGTCATGGCTGCGTGAGATTGTGACTGACTTGTGTGATCGAAACTGTTCCAGTAACTCCAGTCCAAAAGTCAAATTTTATTGGAAAAAGGAGATTTAATCATTTTCGAGATCCATATGTTTCTAATATTCTTTCAAAATTAATGTTTTCACAGCAGAAAAAAAGCAAAACAAACAACAATTGGCTCTCCACTATTTGCTGCATGCTAAAGGTGGCACATACCTGTATTAATGAGGCGGTGGAGCAACAATCTAGCAGCTCCATAAATTGCATTTATTCATTAAAAGAAAGTTAATTTTTTTAAAAAATACTTATTTCAGTCAGTCAGTCATTTTCTGTAACTGCTTGTCCTTGTGAGGGTTGCGGCGGGGCTGGAGCCAATCCCAGCTGTCATCGGGCGAAAGGCGGGGTACACCCTGGATAGGTTGCCAGACTATCGCAGGGCTGACACATATAGACAGACAACCATATGCTCACAGTCACACCTAAGGGCAATTTAGAGTCACCAATCAACCCATGTAGATGCGGGGAGAACATGCAAACTCCACACAGAAGGGCCCCCAACAGTGCTAACCATGACATCACTGTGCCACCCCAAAATACTTATTTATTCAGTTGAATCAATCTGTTCAAAGTATGTTTTTTTCAATTTCAGGTAAATTCAATTCAGTTGACATCATATAATGTGATACAGATGCGTTCAAACAGAACTTATGAGCTTGTGTGAATGATGTGAAGTTGTGTGTACAGTATACAGTTGGAGCTCTCCGAAAATTTACACATACGAATTTGTGAATACCTCGAGGAGGTCGATCATATTAACTCTTCTCATTAACATAGTAAACACAACTCCGTTTGAATGCAGCAAGACCTCCAAAGTTTCTTCCAAAGCCTTCAGTTTGTTTGTGACCTTTTTTTGTGAGCATTGTATTCAGCAGCATCTTTACATACAAAACCTTGCCCACCACCACCACAATCTGCTGTGTAATGCTAAATATGTTTAAACAGAGACCATATCATGCTCCAAAACTACAGTGAATTATTTAAGACAAACATAACCTAATGGAAGAAGAAATTTAGAAAATGTTAGCATAAACTGCTATGGAGCTGCCATTTGCTGCAGGAAAATTGTCACTGAGATGACCACAAATGTAAGCTCAGGTGCAACAGTTGTTGCTGCAGAAGTTATCTGTGCAAAAGTTGTCTGTGGAGCTGCCGTAGAAGTCATAATTGGAGCTGTTGTGTTTGGACTTTCAGGGACTCGGGTGGGACACACAAAGTCGTCGTCTGGGTCATTGCCACTGGAGCTGAATGTCACAAAGCCAACCTTCGCCCCCGCCACATGATCCATGATCCAAGTCTGGAATTCAGACACTCTGGCATAGACATCAGGGACATTACCCAAGGCGCAAGGTTCCCCAAAACTGGTTATGCCAGCCTGGACCCATTGTGTGCCTTGTTTGCATTGCAAAGGTCCACCAGAGTCCCCCTGAAAAAGGAGAGATGAAACACAAACAGTTCATCAATACTGCTGGTAACATGCACTGAATAAGAATGACATGGCCTTACCTAGCCTAGTTTATTCTGACAGACAATAACATTTTATAGCAAAAATATAAAAGATGACATTATGGGGATGAAATTGGTAAAGAGAGATGTACAATAAGTAGAGTAGTTTCTTGTGAGAGTGTCATGGAATTAAAACCAGCCAAAACTACGAAGTATAGCTCTTTTAAAAGTTACAGCAATACATTATTATTATTACCTGACACACTCCTTTGCCCTCTCGCCCTGCACAGATCATTTCATCAGTGATGTTTACGAATGGTTGGAAGGCGCAATTGCAAAGGTTTTCTCCAATGATAGGAATCTGAACCTCCTGCAGTGAGTCAAAGGCTACAGAAGGTTCTGTGGGAGAGAGAGAACCAAAATCAGAAGACACACTATTTGTTATCTTTCTTTCACACAGTTTTATTGAGATGTTTGTTTTGTGTGTGTGTGTGCGTGTGTGTGTGTGTGTGTGTGTGTGTGTGTGTGTGTGTGTGTGTGTGTGTGTGTGTGTGTGTGTGTGTTTCAAAGCCTGTGCCAGCAGTAGCTGTGGCCTCAGCATTGTGTTTTTGCATTGTACGTATTGTCTGTCCGTGCGTATGTCCATGCTATTGATTGCTCATGAAAGCAACATTTGAGGAGCGCCCTTAAGGAAATTTCTTCAAAATTAGCACAAAAATCACTTGGACTCGCGAATGAACTGAACAGATTTAAGATCAAAGGTCAAGGTCACTGCATCCATTGCCAAGAACGCAATATCTCAGGAAAGCCTTGAAGTAATTTCTTCAACTTTAGCACAGACATCCAATTGGACTCATAAATGAACCAAATAGATTGTAGTGGTCAAAGGTTATAGGTCAAGGTCACTGTGACCTCAAAAACAAAATTTGGCCATACACTATGAAACTATACTAACTATGAAAAATTTTCACAAAAATGTCTAGTAATGTTAAAATGATGAAGCAATGACATTTTATATCCAAAAAGTCAAAGGTGAATTTCACTGTGACGTCATAATGTTTTGCAAAAACACCTCTTGGGCCATTATTCAGCACCTTATCTCAGGAACAGAAGCGGAGACATTTGGTCAGATACTGAATTTGGTGGCTAATTTTGGGTAACCACTTTGACACTGTGCTCATTGCATTGATCTTCTTTGATGCAAGGGGGAAGCTGTGTGTGCAGCATCCATGTTTGACCATGCTTGACCGGTGCACGAGTGAGTGAGTCTTCTGACGTTGTAATAGCTTCTGTGCCACAGCCATGCCAGAAGCTAAATGCTAATGTCAGTATGCTAACATCATCAGATTGACAAAGCTCACATGATGATGTTTTGCAGGTACTGTCTTTACTATCTTGGGTTATCAGCGGCAGCTGTGGCTCGAAAGTGCATTGGTTTGAGCCATCAATTTGTGTCTATGTTATGTTTTGCATGGTAGCCATGGTCACCAGTATGGTAATGTGTGTGTGAATGATGCCTGTATTGTAAAGCACTTTGAGTGGTAATTTAGACTAGAAAAGCATTACATAATTACAGTCACAGCATCCCATTACTCACCATCCCTTCCTCGTCTGCCCCAACCAGTGGCCCAGCAGAGGGTGAAGGCGTGAAACTGGCTGGAGTTACTCGCCAGGCAGATGGGTCTGATGTAGTCGGTGAAATTGACAGGGCTGCTGAGCTTCATCAGGGCGATGTCATTGTTAAAGACCGTGTTAAAGAAGTCAGGGTGGATGATGATCTCGGACACATTGCGGTTCACCTCACGAATATTAGGGCCAGACTGAGTCTCTCTTCCAAAGTAGAGGGTCCATTCGCTAGTTGAGTTTCTGGTTAAATAAATAAAGGCTTTCTATAGAAAATGAATTAAACATGAAAAAAATATATGATTCCTCTATCCTGGTGGTTTGATTATACATGATTCTGTGTGACGCTGAGCGATTTCAATGTAACATTAAGTTCTTGTTATATTTGTGTCCATGTCTATGTTCTGTACCGAGAGTGTCTCTGGACAGATTTGCATCAAACTTGTATTCAAGTAAGGATAACTAAGGCTCATCTAGTTATTATTTTAGTTGTCTAAGCCAGTGTTTCTTAACCTGGCAGTCCAAACCCCAAAGGAGGTCACAAGTACATTTCTCATCATTGTCAAATGGGTGTGGAGAAAAAATAAAATGGCATATTTGAGATTGTGGATGGTCATCTCCTTGTGTTCCCCATTTGATTAAGCAGAGTAATAGAGTGGAGAGCAAAAGAGTGATTTTTTTACTGATTTTTCTTGCATCAGGGACCTCTAAAGTGCCTCCCAGGAGTTGGTACTCCAGGACAATGCACTGTCTATGTGTACCCCCAGGTATTTGGATGATGTTGTTTGCTTTATGAGTTGATTTTGTATTATGACAGGAGTAATATAGGTGTCTTGTGTGGCTCCAAAGATGACCTCTTCTGTTAGAGTGATTGAGTGTGTTGAGAAATAGAGTGTTATGGTCACACCACTGAACCATTTTATTTACACTGTCCAGGTAAAGATCTGGCTCTTCTCCCTCCTTCATCAGATAAGTTACATATGTGTGCGTTCTTTATGAGCATTTCCTGTATTGTTGATGCAATCCATGGTTACCAATTGTTCGTTAGATACCTCTGAAGAGTCACTTACCTCTTAATCATCAGGTTTCTCATCTGTGTTTTGTAAACACAACAGATGCAGGTACTATAAGTGTCTCTTACGTTATAATGCAGTGAGCTGCTGTGAGCACCCACTGGTCACTGATGAGGGTCCCCCCGCAGATATGAACCCCGTCAGGATTGAAGTGCACGCTGACCTGCCAGGGCCATGACCCAGCTGTAGCGTTCTCACCACCCACAATCCTGGTGTTCAGAGGTGCCACTCCGCAGTCTGACAGGGCAGCTACAACTGTGAGTCAGTGCAGAGAAATGAGGCTGATGTTTTTATTTCAAGCTGTGTTCACAGTTCATCCCGAGAATGTATGAAATATGACTGCGCTTACCCTGAGCCGTTGACCCTGTAGGAACGAGACATTTGCAAAAACTAATTACATCTGTATGCTTCAGTGTTGTGATACTCAACTAGTCTTTCTATTGATAGAGGTGTTAGTAGTCCAGACACAGTGTGGCACTAGAGTTCCAGCTTATTCTTCTGCTCCTTCTGAGATGTGTCACATTTGGCATTTATCTTTGTGAAGTTAATCTCATAATGGCCTCTGTCATAAATGGCAGAGTTTTTTTTTTGCTATTTTTTTAATTAGGAAAAATGAGGAAAGTGCACTATTCCAATTTTTTTTTGAATGATTATTTTTTGCATTCGGCGCTGTTGTTTTTTTTTTTTTTAAAGAAAAACTCTTGATAGACGAGTCAGCTGAAGAGGCATTTTTGTTTTATGGGTTGTCTGTCCATCCCATTCTCGTGAAAGCCTCTCAAGAACAATGTGGCACAAAAGTCAACTTGGATTCAACAATTAACTGATTAGATTTTGGTAGTCATACGTCAACGGTTATCGTGACTTTGCCAGACCAAGAATTTATCAGCTTATTATCACAAAATTCCCAATTCTATTTTGAAGTAAAACATTTTGCAGATTAATGAGTGTCGATTAGTACAGATGCCCCAAGGTGGGTGGCAAGTAAGTAAATGAAAAGTCCCAAAAAGGTTCATTTTGTTTTTAAAATGTCCTTAAAGGAGTGACTTGTGTTAAAAATGCTGCATTCTTTACTGCTGTGATGACTTTTTTTGATGTAAATCTTCAATTAAATCAGTCTTCATGTTCTAATATTACACATTTAAAGTGTTTTAAGTCATGTAAAATCATCAATTAATGGCTTTCTAACATGCAACAGACTTTCAATAAATTGAAAACAGAACATTTTAGCGTAATATAAACCAGCACATCCTTAAAACTGGCCATGAAGTTGGATCAGGAGTTCTCTACAGTGTTAACAAAAACTAAACATAAGCTTTGAAAGAGAGGATTTCTTGGTTTTTAAAAACAGAATAAGCTGGTAGCTCTGTGTAAAAGCTCACCTTGCCCAGAGAAGACGGAGCACATCAGGAGAATCCACACAGTCCAGGCTGCCATCACGTACTGTTACTAACTTCTTGTTTTCAGTAGGAGAGTCAGAGTCCTTCTGATTTAACCTTTTGTCTGAGTCAATATCAACAACCAGCTGCAACAGCAGAGCTGACATTATCTTCATACGGCATGCCTGTGTGTGTCACTGTGCAGAAATGTGTTTGTGGCGATATCTATTGTCATATCAGTTAACACGAAATACCTTTAGCTTTAGCCAGTTGTTTATAGGGTGTGTCTGACAGTTGGTGGACAGATTTTGTAATTGTATTGGAACTGAACTAAGAAGCAGTCACAAAACTTTGCAGGTATGTAGTTGTGAATAAAATGAAGCCAAACTTCAAAGATGGGTGTGGTTTCGAGCAACGGGGCTTGAAGTGTGTGAGTAAGGAGTTGGGAAGGGGCAGTGGCCCCTCACCTCCACAGTACGGCCCTGGCCCACATTTGTTTTAAGATGTGTATCTCTCTGTGTGAGTGAGTGATCCCATCGTATGTTGATCTCGTTTAGCTTTTGAATAGACTAGATATGTCAGGCATACATTAATTAACTCTATCCACAAAGCCCAAAATAATAAATATGTTATCAGCATAAAATTTATTTTCTTACTGGATACCAACGAAAAGATTAAATTTATTGTTGAAGATTTCAAAAGTGGAATGAGAGTGACAAACTCCTTACACATTTATCTTTGCTTTACCAAGACTTTAAAAGAAAAACAACAATAACCAGAACTCCTATGGAGCTGCTATTTGCTGCAGCAACACTGTCACTAAGATGACAATGAATGTAAGCTCAGTTGCAACAGTTGATGCTGCGGAAGTTGTTTTTGGAGCTGTTGTAGTTGTCATACTTGGAGCTGCTGTAGTTGTCATACTTGGAGCTGCTGTAGTTGTCATACTTGGAGCTGCTGTAGTTGTCATACTTGGAGTTGCTGTAGTTGTCAAACTTGGAGCTGCTGTTGTATTTCCAGAAACTGACCTGCGACACATAAAGCTGTTATCCGGGTCGTTGCCGTTTGAGGTGAATGGCACAAACTGAACTTTCGCCCCCTCCACTTGTTCCATGATCCAAGTCTGGAATTTTGACACACGGGCATAGACTTCAGGGAAATCAGGTACGGCACAAGTTATTCCAAAACTGGTTATGCCAGCCTGGATCCACTTTGTGCCTTGTTTGCATTGTAAAGGTCCACCAGAGTCACCCTGACAAAGGAGAGACGAAACACAAACGGTTCAGTAATACTGCTGGTAACATGCACACAATAAGACTGAAGTACCCTTACCTTACCTAGCCTAGTTTATTCTTACAGACAATAACATTTTTAAGTAGAAATATAAAAGATTACATAATGGGAATGAAATTAGTAAAGAGGGATGGGCAAGCAGTGTGAGTATATACAAGTTATTTTGGGAGTGTCAAAGAAGAGATAAAAAAAACAAACAAAAGTAATCAGTGCAGTTCCCTTAAATGTCATAACAATTAATTATTATTCTAACCTGACAGACTCCATTGTTGTGTTGCCCTGCACAGATCATTTCATCAGTGATCTTTAGTGGGCGATAAGAGCAACTGCACAGTTTTTTTCCAATGATAGGAATCTGAACCTCCTGCAGTGAGTCAAAGGCTTCTAAGGGTTCTGTGGGAGAGAGAGAACCAAAATCAGAAGACACTCTGATTGTTTTCTTTCTTTTGCACAGTTTTTTGTTTTGGTGTCAGTGATGATGTTTTATCTACACCTCCGAACAGAAGGCATTATGTTCTGAGGCAAGCCGAACAAGAGTCAGCTTCTCCTCTGACGAAGTAATATCTCCTGAGCCATGAACATTAATTTATGACAATGCATTTTATCACTGTCAAGAAAGGAAAACTAGACTCCACAGCCGTGCTCATGACTCAGTAAGGTTTACTAGGCACAGCCATGCCAGAAGCTAAATTCTAATGTCAATATGCTAACATGTTCATATTGACAAAGTTCACATGTTGATGTTTTGCAGGTACTGTGTTTACTATCTTGGGTTATTAGCAGGGGCTGTGGCTCGAAAGTGCATTGGTTTAAGCCATCACTTTGTGTCTATGTTATGTTTTGCACGGTAGCCGTGGTCACCATCCCATTACTCACCATACCTTCCTCGTCTGCCCCAACCAGTGGCCCAGCAGAGGGTGAGGGCGTGAAACTGGCTGGAGTTACTCGCCAGGCAAATAGGTCTGATGTAGTCTGTGAAATTGACAGGGCTACTGAGCTTCATCAAGGCGATGTCATTGTTGAATGGCTCACTGTTGTGGTCAGGATGGATGATGGTCTGGGACACGGTGCGGCTCACCTCATTAACATTAGGGCCGGACTGAGTCTCTCGTCCAAAGTAGAGACTCCATACACTGGGAAAGTTTCTGGATGAAAGAATAATTCAATAACACTCCTAGTTAAGACAGCTCTTATGAAAATCATGTAGACTCATCTACATGTATCAATTCTTTACAGATTCACATAACATTATCAATTAAAAAAAAAAGAAAAACACACATAGACATGCACATGCACTATTTTTTCATGTCCCCTTTCATAATTAATTAGTCCATAGCCATGGATGAGTCATTTAAAAGTTACAAGTGTTTGTGAGGATGTTTGCATGAACTCATGGATTTATGCACCTATGTGGTCTTGGGTATTGGGAATTTACGCTTGTTACCTTACATAGTATTATGTAGCCATACTCATTACATTGCAAGACAGCACAGATGCTCTCTTGGTTAAATTTGGCACTGAAATTAATCCTTATTCAAAATATTTAGACACCAAACAGCACTAAACCACTTGCCAACATAAAGTGCTTCTACCGTTATTTTGTGTAAGATTTACCTGTCCTCAGTTTACGGTGGTTGACAAGGGCAACCGTGTTGCAAATAGAAAAAACACAAGCAAATTAAATGTAATCATTTATATATGACAGACTGACAAACTCAATTGTTGAATGAATGTGAGAATGGAGCTTTTATTTACATGCTCTTACCATAATGCCTATCATATACATAAACCACTAAACAAGGCAGCAGGAAGTCAGATCATATTTTTTGGAGTGGAGGGTGGCTTGAATGCAGAAAACACTTACATTTTAGCTCATTTTCAGACACCACTGACTGGTAACCAATTCCAATAACCATAGACCGCATTAAATGGCCAGTAATGTACGTCATCTGTGTGCATCACTATTAAGGGGCCTTTGGAAACATTAACTTTGTGGTGTGGTATTTGCAGGGCGTTCTTCAAATGCTTCGCACGTGTCTTCAGATTGATGGAGATGTTTTCTTAATTTGCTTGTGCTTTTTCTGTTTGCAGCACAATTACCCCTATCGACCACCGTACATTTGCATGTTCTTTATGTGCTTTTCAGTCAAATTAAAACTTTATATAGGGAAAAGAGGGTAAAGTTAGACTCTTGTCATGCTTATGCAAACCATAATTACCAATTACTTCTGAAGAGTCATTTCTTCTGAATCATAGGGTTTGTCATCTGGTACAGACTTTTCTAAACGCAACAGATGCACAATGCTATGAGTGTTTCTTACGTTTTAATGCAGTGGGCTGCTGTGAGCACCCATTGGTCACTGATGAGGGTCCCCCCGCAGATTTGAGCCCCTTTGGGATTTAAGTGCACGCTGACCTGCCAGGGCCATGACCCAGCTGTGGCGTTCTCACCAGCCACAGTCCTGGTGTTCAGAGGTGCCACTCCGCAGTCTGACAGACAATGTTTTTCATTTCAAGCTGTTTTCATAGTTCATCCTGAGAAAATATGAAATGTGCCTGTACTTACCCTCAGCCATTGACCCTGTAGGAAGGCGAGATTAATAAAAATGAATCACATCTGTAGCCTCTATGTTGTTATGCTCAACAAGTCTTTCTATTGATAGAGGTGTTAGTAGTACAGACACAGGGTGGCAATGAAGTTCCAGCTTATTCTTCAGCCCTTTCTAAAGTGTGTCATATTGATTTACTCAGTGTAGGGCTTTATTGGATCTCTGCCATTCAAGTAAAATATAGATGTGCTTTGATATGGAAGGTATGTATGTTATTACACATCACTGTGCAAATTTCCTATATTTTCAGACCAAATTTGACAGATAAAGACACATCTTTCATGAGAAAACTCAGAACAGTTCCCTGCAAACTGTTACTGAGAATTTCTAATTGTCACAGTACAGTTTTACATCGCGTGTTAATTTCAGCCACGTTCATCTGCCATTTTATGTGTGTAATGTTGTCAGTTGTAGCTTTTTTTTTTTTTCCAGTTATGTCGCTATGGCTCCTTAAAACTCAAGTCCACTGGACAAACAAGTAGGTTTTCCTTTGATACGTGACGAATGTTTTGACAGTCAACACTGTGGACACTACCAAAGCATTATGTCATCCTACACTCCTCCCACAGTACAACTACAGTATTTTGTGCTGACACAGATGAATATTATGCGTCTTTATCACAAGTCTCCGTACATGTTTCGTAGACAGTGGCACATTTTGAAGTTAATCTCATGATGGCCTCTGCCACAGATGGCAGAGCTCAGTGGGACTTTTGGTGATGTAATGACAAAACCAGAGCTCACTATTGTATCCTAATGGCCACAGTGCCAACTAAATAATGTTGTTGTCCCAATTTCTCATGCTCTTCTTGCCAATGTCTTGTGTTGACTGTAGGTAAGACGCAATCCCAGGGTAACTAGTGGGGTTTTATTTTTTTTAAATCTTTAAAAAAAAACATTGTGTTTATTTCCTTACTATCAACACAATATCTTAAAGACCTTTAGGGAGTTTCCTCAAACCTAGCAGACTAGACTTAAGAATGGGCTGATTAAAATTTGGTTGTCAAAGGTTAAGGTCAATGTGACTTCACAAAACGTGTTTTTGGCCTAGAACTCATCAGCTAATTATAAAAATTTTTAATTTGAAGTAAATCATTTTGCAAATTAATGAACATGAATCAGTACAGATATCTGGAGGTGGTTAATAATTCAGTCAATAACATTTCCCCAAAATGTCTTTTCAAATAATAAATAAATAAATAATGAAACATTGCATATGTAATAGTTTCTATCAACAGTTTTTATGTTTGTAGTTATATAGAAACTTCTTCTCTTGTTAGAATAGTTAAAGATGAACAATAGCTAACCTGGTTTGATGTCTTCCCTGAATACCAAAGAAAACCATCTATGTGCTTTCAGCCAATAGTTAAACATAACTGGATAAAACCAGAATAAGTAGACAATGATCTTCCAGTTGGTTATACATAGTAATGCATAGATACGTGTTGATTATTTTGTTTTCATGTTGTTTTTGACCTCAGTTTTAGCTGAGTCATGATGAAGTTATCACTTTTCACAAGGACTGACTTGTGTTAAAAATGCCATGTTCTTTAATGCTGTAATGACTCTTTTTCATGTAAATCATCTTATAATCTCCCTGTTCTTATATTACATATTAAAAGTGTTTTAGTTCATATAAAATCATAAATTAATAGCTAAAATAAAGCATTCAGTACTCAGGAAGTCTTGTCTTTACAAGTTTATATTTGCATCATATGAAGAGGGGATTTAATTTAACTTTTAACATCAAATAAACCAGCCCATTCTTAAAACTGACATTGAAGTTGGATCAAAAGTACAATGTTAACAAAACCTAAACATAAACTGTTAAAGGGAGGATTTCTTGGTTTTGAAGTAGAGAATAAACTGGTAGCTCCGTGTAAAAGCTCACCTTGCTCAGAGAGGAAGGAGCACATCAGGAGAATCCACGCAGTCCAGGCTGCCATCGTGTACCGTCACTAACTTCTTGTCGTCAGTAAGCGCAGAGAGTCCTTTTGACTTAGCCTCTGTCTTTGTCACGTTTGATTACCAGCAGTGAAAGCAAGGCTAGCATTGTTTTATCTCACGAGTCTATTAGTGTCACTGTATCGAGATGTGTTGCCTGCAACATCTATTGTAGCAGGAACAAACACAGATGACCTTTTGAGTATTTTGCCCGGTGTTTATACAGTATGTCTGACAGCCTGTCTGTGCACAGATTTTGCCAGCATAATAATATTGCAACTGCAAGATAGAGTTACAAAACTTTACAGGTGGGTAGTTGTAATCGAAACGAAGTTTAAAGATGGGAGTGGCAAGAAGTAGTGGCCCCCTTGCTCTGACCTTGCTAAACCAGTTTTGTTTATATATGACACTTTTTGCTGGCATGTGATTTTTTTGTAGTATTTTTTTTTTTCCTGGGGTAGCTTTGCTGCTGTTCAACTCCTTCCACTGTGAAGTAATTGGTAGCTCACAAAGCTATGCTTTTAAATTTCCCCAACACTGTCAGTAAGATGAGTTTACACACATTTTACACTAAAAAAGGTTAATTATAGGATATTTATAATGCCAATTAATAATGTCATTGAAATGAATAAATGCCTGTTTTTCAAAAATAAAATTAAAACTACAAGCTACAGTGAAACTCCCATTTAAAGTGTATGTAACACTGTGGCCTAATTCACCTTCACAATGTATACATTGCTAAATGTAAATGACATGCTTATCTAATCTCACAGTATTCAAATCATATACATTTTATCATATTTCTGACTCTCAGGCATGATATCCGACAGCTACATGTTTTTTGACGTCAAGACAAAGACAAACAGAATAAAATAACACGATTGTACATGTTGAGTTAAAAGTGCATTTAGAATATTTTTACCACTTTACCATGCCAAAAGAAAACCCTAAAGTCAAAAACACCAGAAGCCACTGAGAAAAACATTTTACTCTACCAAACAGCGGAGTCACTGGTCTACCACTGCCTCAGTCAACTATTGTTTAAGGTAAAGCAGAGCACATACTCAAATGTAGAACTGTAAATGTTAAACTGATATTGATTTTTTCTTAGCAGTACATTGCTTAGCTTGCATGCTGGTCGATTTGGTTCATCAAAGATGTTAGCAAAGCAACTCAGTTCATAAAATAAGCACAACAGCATTGTCAGGTTGGACCAATGTGTTTTTATGTTACAGTCACGACTCTCACGACTGAAAATGACAACAGAAGTAAACACATTTGCCAAATTTCCTTATATCCACATTTCAAAACAATGGAAGTGACTTTTTTTTTTTGTTAGCACGATGTGACAGTGATTCGGTCTATTGTTTTTTGTGACATCACAAAGTCACAGAAGCCTTGCTGGCTTTTTATAAGGCACAGTTTCTGAATTCAGACTGTGTGCATTTCTCTGTTAATTTAACGTTTTGATACTTTCACTGTTTTTAAAAAGAAATGGAAATCTGACTTTTTACAATATGGGACCTTTAAAGCATGCCAATCACGAAAACAAATCTGCTTAATAGTTGAGTAATTTTATTCCTCCCATTAGCCGGTGTGTCCTCCGTCAACCCCTTATGTCCCTCCTCTTCTCCAACCTTCCTGAGGTGCACTCAATCTTTCAACCTGATGAAAGAAATGAGGGTGTCAGAAAAAGAAAGAAGAGAAAACATGACTAATCAGAAAGAGCACAAAGTACCGAACACAAACAGGCAAAGGGAACACATTAATCACCTCTTTCAGTCACTTTAAAGTCTCACTTTTGTTTCTGCCTAAAGCAACGCAAAGCAGAGCGGGAACAAGAGAAAGGAATACAGACACCTGTGTGATCAACAAATAGGAACTGATGTGTGTTAAGACCAATTAAAGAGCAAAGTCAAACAATTTAAACAGCAAATAAAGTTAATGAATATTCAGAGAGGGATTAAACAGACAACACCTTTTCCCTCGAACATCAAGCACTTGTTCTGGCTAAAAATTAACCTCAATCAGAGGCGGCGATCATAGCAGGAGCTGACTGCAAAGACGGAGAAAAAAAGAACCATTCTCCTGTTTTTTTCCTCTTTTGCTCCAAATTCAACACCACACTAACTTTTCCCCAGATAGAAAGGAGTTTTAGTCTCGCCTGAGTGTTTGCCCACATAAGCTCAGTGGGATCACCCTCTCCGTTTGTTCGTGGCAACACTGCACCAATGTAAAGTAGCCCCAAAATCTTGGCCAGAGGCCCGTCTGAATTTTAAGTGACCTATTTGCCCACTTGTGTGTCCCTGCACATCTCCCTCCTTCTCCCTGCTAGAGCTTGCTTGTTTAAGAGGACATACACATATCAAGGGCCTCCTTTTACTGAGGCCCTGGGACAATATTTCTTATTTCCCATCTGGCAGGACAAACCCGCCCCCTGTCACCTCACAGCTCTATAAAAGACCGAAAAAGGGCCAGATGATAAGAACTTGGTCTGAAGACAAGCCTTGCCATGCGGTGTAAAGTCCTCGTCTGTGTCGTCTTCCTGACTCTCATAAAGCATGGTGAGTATTGTGTCACTGCACTCATAGGCCGGTTGCAAAGACTGCAGTGTTGTTTCTTCAACTATTGACCAGGTTTGCTTGAGCTAACCAGGTGAAACTGGAAATATTGACACTGAGCTGTCTCAGTTGGACTCTGAATTTGAAGGCGTGTGACAGAGATGTTTTTAAGTTTTATAGTCTCAGTGCAGTCATTAGTTTATGTAGATTTGTGTTGAGGTTTACTTGGGTTGAAGTTGAAATAAGTGTAAAAGTAAAGATGTTGGTCATATTCAGACATGTCAGCATGTGCTTGACCTTTATTTTATGTTGATTCATGGTAAACATCACAGTGTATGCAAGGACTAGTGCACATATCAGAGCACTATGTATACAGTGTTAGGGCAATATGACAATACATAAAGTGCAAAAGACTGAGTCAATATTGGATTTACAGGACTCTTACAATAACCTACTGTGATTTTTCAGATATTTGAATCTGTTTATTTCACAAAACATCTCTTGAATACCATATTACAATGCATATAATGACACATGACACATGAAATTACAATGTAAAAATGTCATATACAGTGATAGACGATTATATTCATGTGAACCAGCCCAACAGTCTAATAATTTATATGTACTGAGTACTTCTCTGTACACTTTACCATGGTTACCATGGATACAAGTAGGGATTGGGGAAAAATTGAAACAGCATAGTGTCGCCATGTTTTTGTGTGGCATTATTGTGTCAATCCACTGACGCCAAGGATAGATTTTTTTTATTTATATAAATTATTAATATCACAAAGACAAATTAAACTTTTGGTAGCTTACTAGAATCATCAAGTGCTTTTTCAGTCTACGCGATACATTTGGCAGCAATAAAAATGATGGAGTTGAGACGAAACACTGCAAACTTTATCTTATAATACAAATCTTGACAAAATTTCCCTTTGGGGACATAATTAGCAGTTTAAATTAATCGCAGTACATCACAATATTTTTTTTTAGCAAATCACAAGTTTAAAGTCACATTTATATTGTATTATGACTTGAGCGTCATGATAATATCATATCGTTGGACCTCACAAGTTACAAGCAGTGAAAATTACATTCTAATCATCAGATGTTTGTTATTTTCCAAATAGAAATGGTTTAGACTCAGTTGTTCTGATTTAAATAACTTCAATTAATCTAACTTTTGAAACCAAGGAGTGAATTTTGCATCATTTGCGGATCAGTTTGTTGGTGTAAGTGGTTCAGACCAGTGATACTCAACTTACAGCCTGTGGACTAAATTTGGCCCAGAATTGGGTTCCCGGTGGCCTGTTGACCATTATTTAATTTATAGTGTAAACAGATTGACTTGCACTGGGATTTTTTTTTACATTCTTTGAATGAAAATAAAATAAGGGGCCAGAGTGCATTAAAAAACATCCAAATCATGTTTGTTTAAAAAGTGCCACGGTAGGATCCTCTGGACCCCCTGACAGAGGTCAGGGCTAAGTCCCAATTGTCCTAAAATCCTAGAAACGCCCCGCCATACACCTTGCCTGTGCTGGGCTGCTGCAACTGGATTTGTCTCCTGTCTAAGATGAGTAAGGACGGCAGACATTGAAAAATCAAAAGACAAACAAACAGACAATGTGTTATATATATACTGATGAATATTATTGGTATTTTATAAAGTGACCTCCTGTCTTTTTTTGAAAGTGACCCTGGGCCAAAGCAATAGAAGTGTTCCTGGTTTAGACTATTTCTAATACTTTTTTATTGCCTAAAATAGACACCAAAGTAAAGCATTTGTCATGTCTTTTTCTTAACACAGTCTTTTCTCTCCTGTCAATCTGCTATGATCTGCCCATCTATCACACTTAACAAGAGGTGCCACATAAACACTTCACACTAAAGAAAGCTTTCCATTGCTTGGCTCTGACTTTAACTGCCGATAAGTATTTATTGTACTAGTTACTAATTAAGCTGACTGGGTGGACCGGACTGAAAGGCTTCATATTTACTCTGATTCAAGGAGGTATACTGAGTTTACTGATTTATGGTTTGAGATGAAAAGGCAGAATGTGAAGCGGAAATTTTTATGAAACTCAAACCCTGACAGAAAATTCCTTATCACTGTTCCTTCAAATTTTTTGACATGCTAAAGAAACAAACTGGACAAGTACTATTTGCTCAGGCTGAGACTATATATTGTTGATGCAGTTGTATTGTTTTTCCCTGTATTCTTCCAATGGCAGGAAGAGATTGGCTTAAAAATGTAAGGCTGACAGTAAATGGCGAACTCCTTTCCAAATTACAATACAAATTGGCACCATGTGTCCTACGTCTTGTTTTACTTTTGTGATAAAAATCAGTGAAATGTTTGTTTGTTATCTGTTTAAACATGTCATAAAGTCAGCTAACGGACTCAGCAATGCCACCCATATCTATCTATAAGTTCGCCAGTATTAGCTAACATTAGCTGTCAAAATCAAAGCCACTGGTGACAGCACAACAATAAAACCAGAGTATTGAGTTTATTTAGTTTTTTTCTAAATCTTAAACACTAGCAGTAATTCTTGAAGCACCATTACAGCAGCAGACATTGCATGTAACAAGGATGTAAATGATCGTTATTGTGCCACGTTATGCCATTGTTGTGTAAAAATGTAAAGAAGGCGTAACGAAGGGAAGAAAAAATAGCGGCCCTGTAGCGTGATATTTGTTTAAAAAGTGTTGGAACAGTGTTAGAACAACTTGAGAAAAAATAACTTTACCTTCTTAACTGTATTGATACTTTATTTTGTTGGGAAAACACATTCATCCTTTGTATATTTGGTTACCTGTGTTAATGTGTGTTTACAACATATATGGCAATTGCATTGCAAGTTGCTATGTCCTGCACACAGAGAAAGCAAAAGCCACAACTGTGTTTCATCAGTGGTTTGTATGTATTGTATTGATGCAAAAGCACAATTTCTAAAAGAGTTTCAAGGATTGTTTGAACACATGTGTAGTGTTTTCCTGGTTTGGTGTAAGGTTTTGTTGGGTGGTTAGTGTGCAGAGTTTTGCAAAAATATCCAGTAGTTTGGAAGACACTTCCCAAGCAATCAGATAAAAACTGCCCTAGAGCAATGGTAGTCATGTTTCTTGTGGCTAAAACTGCATTTAAAAATCAGCATTTAAATCTAAATATTAAAGGCACATTTCAAAAGGCAATTTAGTCAGTAAACTGAAAGACCTCCGCTCATGTGTTGCAGTAAAACAGCATCAATGAGCCTTGCTAAGCAGAAGCTATTCATCTTCTCTCCCATTTAAACTTTCCTTTTCTTCTTACAGTGTCTCCAAGTGAAATACAAGCCAGCCCAAACACAAATGCAACCCTCCCCTGCAACGCAACATTCCCTCATTCCGCATTGGAGGATGATATAGACAAGTCTCTCATCGAAGTCAGCTGGATAAGAAACGGCTCTAACATCGCCTCATTCAGAGAAGCAGTGGCGCATATAAAGGAAGGTTTCACTTGGGACACTAGTGATTTTGTCAACGGGGACTTTTCACTGACCGTCCTCAGAGCTGGTCTGGACCTGCAGGGGTTGTATGAATGCACAATCAGCTACAACTCCACAACACTGCACTTCAGCAGCGTTACATTTAGCATCCTCTGTACGTCCTTTTTTCAGTTTTTTAGATTTGCACATTTAGTGCATATTTGAACCTAAAATGATTTTTTATCCCCTATTTTCTCTCTTTTTAGCTCCCCCCACTCTCTTAATCCCTCAGCAGTGGATGGTGTTAGAAACAGAGAGCCATCTTAAATGCCATGCAGACGGTTTCTACCCTCCTCCTGTCTTTTTCTCCTGGACCAGAGATGGACAAGTTATTCAACCTCCCTACCTCGTTGAAGGTGAACAGACCTCAAGTGGGTACTACATGGCTGTGGGCAACCTGACCCTCTTCCCGTCCCACGGGGACCAGAATGTGACCTTTGGCTGCAGAGTGTCACACAATGGCAGCGACCGAGAGCTGGATTTCCATCTCAATATCACCTGTGAGTGACACAAAGATACATTGTGTAACTTTGTAAATGTGCTTCATGACTCATTACATATTTATTTCACGTAGAACCAGAATAGCTGCTTCTGTCTAAATTCTGATTAAGCCTTTAATAACACCACAACTGTTGTCTTTGTCTCTCATCCAGATCTCCCGTCTGTTAGACTTTCTGTTGTCCCTTCGCAGTCCAACAATGTCCCTGTCACTCTTTACTGTGACATGGAGAATTTCTACCCTGAGGAAGTGTCTGTGTCCTGGCTTCAAAATGGCACAGTCCTCCCTGAGCCACCAGCCACTGAACTGAACCCAGATGGGACCTACAGGACCAGACGCTATTATACGCTGAGCCCCGAGCAGAGGGAACAGGGTGGGAAGGTCGAGTGTGCAGTACACCAACCTGGGGTAGTGCACCCTGTCAGCAGCTCGGAGTACCTTGAAAATCTGAACCCCAGAGGTATATCTTTGACAAGATTTTCTACATTCTTAGAAGTAGAGTGGAAAGAGGTCAAAATTTACACCCATTTGAGACATGCAATTATTTTTGTTTTCATGCCTCTGGCAATGTTTCGGATCGTCCATCATTCTTGTGAACACGATCTCTCAAGAACACCTTAAAGGAATTTCTTCAAATTCAGCACACACATCCACTTGGACTCAAGTGGACTGATTAGATTTTGGTGATCAAAGGTCAAAGTCACTGTGACCTTGAGTCTTTCTCATTTCATGAACACAAAATCAGAAAATGGTCTTAAGGGAGCTTCCTCAAATTTAGCACAAACATCCACTTCAACTAGGTGAACTGATCAGAATATGGTGGTCAAAGGTCAAGGTCACTGTGACATTGCATCCATCTCCTTCTTATGAATGCAATATCTCAATAAGGCGACAAGTCTCATTTTTTTGAATATGATATCTCAAGATGGCCTATAGGGCTATATTAAAATATTTCTGGCCATATCTCCAGAATTCCTATGCTATTTATGACAAAATTTCACACAAATGTCTAATAGGATGAAATAGTGAAGTGATTACATTTAATGTCCAAAAGCTCAACTTCACTGTGACATCATCATTTTCTGCAAAAAGCCCTTTCTGGCCATTACTCATCCTCATAAGTCAGGGAGAAATTTGGTCAGATCCTGAATTGGTGACACTAATTTTGGGTGCCCACATGATCGTATAGATCTGCTGTGCTGGGAAAAGATGTGTGTGAAGCATCCATGCTTTCACAAACATGGATGTAAACTTTAAGTGCAACTTGACATGCTTGCAGTGGCATACAACCTTGAGGTGGTAGTTCTTGTTCGGTACCCTTTTTTTACTTTGGATGAACTGATGAGTGATCCCCTGATATCAACTGCTGCTTTAAAACAAGTCAGAGAACAGAAAAAAAACAATTAAAGTATGTCTGATATATCACCATGTATCACTGTGCTACTTTTTGAGCAGTAGTATCATCCTTTGCAACTTGTTTGTCTTGTTCTTCACACTTGCACAGTGTAGTCACTGACAGGTTTCTCTCTCTGTGTCCTCCTAGATGAGGCTCCGGTGCTGACCAAATCAGCCAAAGCATCTGTGGCTATGATGTGCATTTCTCTGGTACTGGTTTTCCTGCTCTGCTTTGGCTTTTCTTGGAGGAGGAGAGATGGTGAGTTATAAGGCAGTGCTACATGCCGCTGTGATACAGTTGGCAGGTGTTGTGCGGCAGATCGAAAATAGTTCCTGCATGAAACTGCTCACAGCAAGGTCTGTGGAGGATTATCCTGAGTAACTGGATTTCTGGGAAGAAACATTACTGTTACTTCCTCAAATATATTTTTGGAGCTTTGTGCACCACAAGCCAAGTGCCATCTAGTTCCATTATATTCAAAGCAGACATCTCCATGTCCAATATTCTCCAACAATCAGCAGCTTAGAATAAAACAATGTAAAGGATAAAAAGCACTACAAGTAAGAGGAAAAAACTGCACCAGTAAAGCAAAGTCTATTTGTGACCATAGTCTTTTATTTGAAGGCTTTTTGGACGGCAAGGGAGATAAAAGTCTAGTTTTCAAAAAACAAGGGGCAAATATAAAAGAAATGCCATAAAAAAAACCAATTTGTGTTACCAGAATAATCTTGTGATCCTTCAAATTTATCTTTGGACTTTATGTGGGTCCTGGGGCATCATTACAGAAAGAAACCCCAAGTGTTTGTCCTATTTAAAGTTTCAGAGATAGCATATCCTATCTTCCCATTACTGAAGCAATTCTTTAACTCTTGGCATATCCTATCTCAGTCCTCGTATCTTATCTCTAAGGTACACTATGCAGGATTTTTCTAGAAAGAAAAAGAAAACAACAAAAAAGAAATGTATAGTAGTAAGCGTCAACTGATTCCTTTTATAGTATCAGTTTGTCAAGTTGATGGATGTAGTTGTATCAAACCTTTTCAAGTTTTTATACGTTTTTGCTGCTTCTCTGTGACACTCCATTATAGTAAATGCACATTCAACAGATGGTGCTGCATGCCCCACAAAAATTCTCTTCAATCCATTTCCAGTTATCATGTATAACTTCATGTAATTAAATATAAAATATTGATTTTAATGCATTGATTCAGCATAGGAACCATTTCAGAAGCAGCAAGCAATTAGGTGCAGGGAAGATGTTTTTCTGTAGGCTAACATAGAAGTTAACATACCCCTTTTCCTCCTTTCTTGTTTTACCCCATTGTTGTTACCACACAGACCTTTTTTAGCAGTTATTTTGAATTCCATTCTAATTTAGGATTTTTCCTAAATGCAGTCAGGGCACGTGTTTCTGTAACACCAAACGTCCTACATGTCATTGTAAACTGAGATAAGACAGGACTTCAGACTTAGGAAGTTTGTGTAACGAGGCCACTGACACCCATGTTGGGAATATACCAGGAGATCCACATATATTTAAAACGTATGCAAGTAAAGTTACAACACAGTCTTTCAAATCGTAATCTTGAATCTGCACCTCTGTATTTTTACTCTTAACTGGCATTATCAGTATCACATTTTTATAAACCAGTATGTTATTAAACTGTGAGTACACAGACACGATAGGTTTCATGATCACTTGGTCCAGCAGGTTGAAAGTAATGCATGCTTATAGCAAACCGTGTAATTATTGCACAACAGCTGCCACCTCTCCCCCCTCTTTTCTCTCACTGACTCTCCACTCCTTTTTCCCTTCCACAGAGAAACAGAAGTCTCTGAATGTGTCCGGGATCATTCTCCCTCCGCGAGTGATTGTTGGTCAAAAGGGCAGAGTGACAGTGAGCATTGAGGGCAGGAGGGTGGACCGAGTCCAGACTGCATGGTTTCTCAATGACAACCCTATCTGTGACACTTCACTCACAGGTAGGAGACCTTCCGCACATCCACATAACCAGCAGTAACTTGGGAATACTCTTTTGTCCTTTCTGACAAAGTTTGGCAGCACAACCTGAGTTTGTGACCGCTGGTACAGAGCTTCTATAACAGAACTTCATTTTGGAACAGAGAGGGAGAATTTGGTCAGATACTGCTTGGTGGCACTGATCTCAGGTGCCCACATTGAAACTGTGCTGATTGTATAGATCTGCTGGGGAAAGTGAAGGCATGTTTTCACAGACATGGATGTAAACTGTGAGTGCAGCTTGAAATGTTTGCAGAGGCATAATCCCCTGATATCAGTTGCTCCTTTGAAACAAAGTCTGAAAACTGATTTAAAAAATCGAAGTAAATAACCCACTTGTGAACTTTGAAGCTTTAATGTGTCTTAAAAAAGGCTGAATAATGGCTGAATGAGACTACAGAACGTCATCAAGCCAAACGCAGCTTCACAGCCTGTTGTGTTTGCAATGTTAAGTCATTCGACTGTGGTGTAGTTTGTTTATAGCCTGACATTAGCATTTTACTTCCAACGAATAACCACAAACTGCTTATACTTCTGGCGAATAACCACAAATCGCTGCCCTACTTTTGAAAGCAGGTTACATCATTTTTTGCAACTTGTTTGTCTTGTTCTTAATGCTTGCACAGTGTAGTCATTGATAGTCTTCTCCCTCTGTTGTAAGGATTCTATAAAGCAACTTTCGATCATGTGAGTCACTGCTCATGAAGTGCAGTCAAACTGTAAACTAGGCAGCACTGATCAAATAAGAATTAAGATTCTGTTACTGCATTGCCCATTTCTCCCCTCAAATGTTTTCATAAACATATTTTAGTATACTGTTTAGTGTAAAATGAGAAAGTTAATCAAGTAGGTGGGCGGTGCTTCATATTGGCGCGACTATTTCACATGTCAAAAAAACAAACTTTCTCATTTTACAGCTAAACAGTTCACGAAATACATTTTTGAAAACATTTGAGGTAAAAAAAAATATAGACAATGCAGTAAGTTACAGTGTGTTTGACAGTTTGGCTGTAGTTTGCAAGCAGTGATTGGCTCCTCAGCTTTGATTGGTAGGTTTTGCTGCGCTGCAGTTGATTATAGCAAATGACAATAGAGGAGGAGAATGAGGGACATGATCTATCTCTCTAATACTATTAGAATATAGTAACAGTTTCAGCAAATATGACAAAGTCATTTCCTCAAAAGTTATTAACTTCAGTTTTAAAGAAATAGCTTAACATTTTGGGAAATATACTTTTTTCACAGTATTTCTGAGAGTTAGATGATGGTAAATAAGATAAGTTAAAGATAAACAGAGATACAACTTTGAACAACTCCAACTCACATGTCTTTTTGGTAAACATGAAGCTACCACCAGCTGATAAATCCAAAGCTCATTACATGTTTTATCTTATCATTTAATCAGTACAAAACCCAAAGCAGGAAACCAACACACCATGCTTTTATGTTGGACCTTTGTGTCAAACTGTTTCTTGGCGAGGCACAGGGAATTCCTTGAGTCCTGTTGTCATGGTGAGGTTGCCAAACAACCCGCAGCGATGGAGATTCCACATGTTTTTCCACAGATTTAACAAACCAGACATATCAAATTTGTAATCTTGGTGCTGATGGGTAGAGTTTATATCCTTTTGGAGAGAGACAGGCAACTGTTCTTTTAAACCTGCTTAAAGTAATACTTCACCCCCAGGTTTACCATTTGTAAATCAATTGATCATGCAGTGTTCCCTTGAAATCATGAGGAAAACCTTGTTTTTCTTGCATGCCTTCTCTGCAAACAACCAACATATGGATTTGTTGATTGACTGGGGACCACGTTTCCTTTACGTTAACATAAAAATGGAGGGAAAAAAAGGACGTTAAAGGATTAGTTTTAAATGTGTTTGGATTGATGTCAAAATATTACATTAACCCTTTGAAACCTGAGCAAATTAGTTTTATTTCTATAAAAAATATCAGAAAATCACCTGATATAAAAAAATATAAATAAATAAACAAATAAAGGAAATTACATGAAAAGTGCTTATATATATTATATAGTGCAAATATGTAATATAATTTTAAATATGTTACTATTAGAACTAGAAAAAAAATCCCCTAGCTTTTTTTTTTTCTTTTTTCCCCAAGACATTTTCCCCTAACCTTTTAAAAAAATAATTTCCTAAATGTAATACATTTTTGCAGTTTGTGGAACATTTCTTACCAGGTTGCTTATTGGCTTTCCCCCCATGTTTTTAAAAGAAACCAATTTGCTCTGGGTTTGAAGGTCTGTAAGAAGCACAAGAAAAGTGATATCACTTCAGGTTTCAAAGGGTTAAAGTGAATAATGCCACATGAAACATCTTTATTTCTATTGCAACTGCTTCTAAAAATGCCATGTTTTCTCTTCTACACTTAATTTTGCTAACAATTTACAACCTCACACACAAAGGAACCTCCAAAGCTAACTTTAACTGCCTCTATAACCCGCTAACCACCATCCATCTGCCCTACGGTCTAACTCTCACCTCCCCAGTGTCAGAGAAAGGCCCTCTGCTGTCCTCCAGAGGAGATATGGGTTACTACAAGCTGCACACTCAGGGGCCGCTGCACTCATCTGGAAGTGGCATCCAACAGCTGATCTCCTCCCTCACCTTCATCCCCCAGATTTCAGTCCACAAGGGGGCTGTGTTTAAGTGTCAGGTGTCGTACATGGGCAAAGACAAGATCGCAGTGGAGAGAGTCTCAGAGAAGTTTACTATCCTGTGTAAGAACATTTTTTGCACTTATTCAATTTTTCTGTGCTTTTCTGTGATTTCTACATTTATGGAATGGACATTTCATCTTTCAGCTGCTCCAGAAGTTTCAGAAATCCAGCTGGCAGAGACACCAAGTGACTCTGGTAAAAAAAAAAAAAAAAAAAAAAAAGTCTATGATTTATTTAATTCAGTACATGTGAAACATTTTTGGTTGTGTGAGGCTTCATCCCTGCAATTTCTGTCCTCCAGATGTTATCAGCATGACTGTCCGGGCGTCACATTTCCATCCAGATGTCATCACCTTCCGCTGGTTCTGCCAGGGGAGTGAGCTGAGCCCTGTGGCCTCTCAGGCCTCGTCCTCCCCTCGACCCAACTCCGAAGGCTTCTTCTCAGCCTTCAGCCAGTGTAAACTGCCCCGCAGTGAACTGGAAAAGGGAGGCACTAAAGTATGGGTCAGTGTCCACCACATCGCACTTAAGCAGCCGGTCACCCGTGAGACCAGAGGTAAGAAAGAGGCAAGGACAGAAAAAGTACTGGCTCACGTGGGGACAGTATACTGCTTTTATAAATTTACAAAAGTAAGAGTAAGATGGAAGCAATTCGTCTCAGTTTCTGTCAGGTGGATAGCATGTTTGTTTCTTATGTTCTTAAAAGTCCACATCTGTACCAAAGTTTAACCTTTGAAACCTGGAGCGACACAACTTTTCTTATGCTGCTTTCACAAGTATTTAAACCTTTGAAACCCGAACAAATTGGTTTAATTTGTTTTCCAAAATATGGGAATAAAGGGCAATGAGCAACTTGGTTCCACAAATTATTTGATTAAAAAACATACAATCAAAAAAGCCTATATAAAAAAAATATATATATATATATATATAAACTATATTAATTACATATTTATATTTATTTATATATAATTTTTATAATTATTTGAAATTAGGCTACAATATTACTCTCTTTTTTAAGAACTTTCCCCAGGTCATTTGCCCTTTTTTCACTTTTTGTTTTTATTTTTAATTTATTTTTTTAAACGTATTTTGTGGAAATTCTTCTTGTACTTTTTACAAGGGTTTTTTTTTTGCCAATTTTGTGGTCATTTCTTCTTTTGTTGATTATTGCTTTCTTTCCATGTTTTTGAAAGAAATCAAGCCAATTTGCTCAGGTTTCAAAGGATTAATGTATTTGTCTATTTTATTTTTCTATACATTTTCTTTTAAAAGAACACCACATTTCTGATGTATTGATTTGTTGTCAATCTCTGGAGTTCTTGGGGTTATACCGGATGGAGAGGGAGGATGAGTTAGGATTTAATTTGTATTTGTACACTGGACTGGTGTTTACTGTTTGTTTTGCATAATGGAAAATAAAAATTGCAAGTCATCAAAAAAGAAAGAGGGTAAGAAAGGGCATACAACTTGATGACACATTTAAAACTGACACTTAAATCTCAATCTCATCCCCAATAGGATTCATCAAAAGACCATGTGTGTCCGAAATCGTCAGCTCCACTTCTTCCCCAGACCAGACTCTGATGCTTGGATGTGAGATCACAGATTTCTACCCTCCGAACGTATCAGTCACCTGGCTGAGGCTCAGGGAGGGAGAACAAGATGACAGAGAGGAGGAGGTGATAGAAGGAGGAGAGATGTGGGGCCCCGTACAGACTCAGCCCAGACTCTACAGGGCCACAGCCACTCTGAGAAGAAAGGCAGCCAATCAGGAGAAAAAGGAGAGAGGAGGAGGGATTATTTGTAGAGTGGAGCACTGTTCTCTACACGAGCCGATCGAGAAACACTGGAAAAATGTTGACATTGGTATGAACTTTTACTGTCATCAGCTTTTGGAAAAATATCCCTAATTTTAGTCATTTTTATTCACCCCTGCTTCCTTTTTGACTTCCCTCAGTTGCTCCCTCCATTCCTCCATCACTCTCTGTCTGTTGGAGCAGTGAAGGGGTCGGTGTGTTCTCTCTGCTGTTGAAGGGAGGTCATCCTAAAGTCAAATTACTGTGGGCAGCAGGAGGAGCCACACTTACACCGTTAGTGTCCAACGAGACAGAGGAGATAGGAGACGACGGACAGAGGGAGCTGAAAAGCGTGTGCGCTCTGGAGAGGTCCACGAGCCTGCCAAGTCCGCCAAACACACAGCTGGGGAGACGGAAGAATGGACATGCAATAAGTACTTGTCATTACTGTATTTTCATGTCTTGTTTGAAGAAATGACATTTCAGAGGACCGTTTCTTAGGTGGCCTTTGTTCCACTAGCTTCAGTCTGATTAGATATTTTGACAAATGCTTGTAATACATGAATGGGACTTCCAGCAGTCTCCTACATAAGAGCAAAGCACACACATTATAGGTGTTTAGCCTCTTTGTTGTTGTTGTTTTGTGTCTCTTTTGTAGTAGTAACGCATCTCTCTCTGTAGTTTTGTGTCTCCTTGTGGTCGCTTTGTGTCTCTTTGTAATAATTGTATGTCTCTTTGTGGTTCTTTTCCACTTTTTGTGTCTCTGCATCTGTTTTGCATGTCTTTATGGTCGTTTTGTGTCTCTCTTTAGTCATTTTATGTATCTGTAGTTGTTTTGTGTCTCTTTGCATCTGTTTTGCATGTCTTTGTAGTCTCTCTCTTTAGTCATTTTATGTATCTGTAGTTGTTTTGTGTCTCTTTGCATCTGTTTTGCATGTCTTTGTAGTCTCTCTCTTTAGTCATTTTATGTATCTGTAGTTGTTTTGTGTCTCTTTGCATCTGTTTTGCATCTCTTTGTTGTCATTTTGTGTCTGTCCTTAGTCATTTTATATATCCTTGTAGTTCTTTTGTGTCTCTTTGCAGTTGTTTTGTATCTCTTTGAATTTCTTTTGAATCACTCTGTCATTGTGAGTCTCTTTTCAGTCAACTAGTGTCTTTATAGTCATTTTGTTTCACTTTGTAGTGGTTTGAATCTCTTTGCAGTCATTTTGCATCTCGTTTTCTGTCTCTTTGTAGTGGTTTTCGAATCCTTTTTAGGTCGTTTTGTACTCTTTGGTAGTGGTTTTGCATCTCTTTTACATTGTAAGTTTCTTTGGAGTTGATGTTATGTCTATTTGTTGTCATTTTTTGTCTTTGTTTCTCTTTGTAGTTCTTGTGTATATCTTTGTAGTCATTTTGTGTTTCTTCCTGGTCAGTATATGTCTCCTCATGGCACATTTGGTCAGTGAAGGCCAAGGGACCCTTGACCTTGTACCCAGTAGGCCCATTCAGTAATCCATCCATGGTTTAGATACACAACCAACAGGGTCAAGAACCTAGAACTACATTTTTACAATCCAGCAAACAAAAAACTTGGTTTTTAAGGAAAAAGTGGATATTGTGGATGTAGCGTCCATAAATATGAGGCTTTTTACATTGATTATTACTAAATAAGCTACAGTTGCAAATTTGTCCAGACAGACTCCTGAGGTTAAAGCTAACCATGCACAGCCTGGTTTTGATGTTTGTAGGTCAAATGATGACCTTACATTTTGATTCAATCCAAAAGTTGTAAATAGTGTTTCACTTCTGGCCGTTCAGGGGGATTGTTTCCCCAAGACAAACAAGGTAAAGAGAAGTGACACTGACATAAGCTGACAATATTGAGTTTGTCAATGTAGACTACTTTTCCTCTTTGGTTGACTTAGGGAGCTAAAATAATCCTCTGACTGAAATCTCGTGTTTTTTAAGCTACATGCATTTTCTTAGCATTTCAGAAATGATTGTTTTCCCCTCCAGTGGCTGTGGTTTTCAGAGTATGACAAACTGCACTTTCTCTCGCTCTCTATTTTTTTTTTTTGATAAAACATGCTGCTCCTGTTGCATGATGGGAGGTGTAGGAGCCATATACTGGAGCTTTATCCATAATAATCAGAATACTCCTAACACTGCTGTATCAATTTTTACCATTGTTTTGTTGATCTGTCTCTTGCAATACTCAACTTTTACGTAAGTGTGATATTAATCTCTGAAATACCCCTTTCATGTTCATTCAGTACTCCAGTCATCTCTTTGAAATTATCAGGTGTGAAATTTGATTTACAATTATATAAGATGTAAAAACTTTTTTGCATTATAACTGGAAAATTTTCTACACATCCTTTGAAATGTGCCCTTACTCCTGAAGCACCTTTTTGCAAATGAGTTGTTGTTGCACTCATGGATACCCAACACTGTGGCTTCAGTGGTATTATATGCAGAAAGTCAAATTCAAACCTCTTGTAAACTTTCCCATTTCCTCAAACATAAAATGTAAACAAAGTGTTTTACTTATTTTCTGTATACAACACTGGTTGGCACTGTTGTCTTCATTTTTTTTTTTACTGTTGTTACTTTGCAGAAACAAAAGCTGCTGTCACGGACCCTCACACTGAAGGAATCGAATACATCGATGAAAATGTGGATGGAGAGAACAACAACATTGACAGGGATGAGGAAACAAAGTCAGACGTGGATGAGGACAGTGTCAAAGAAACAGAGGAAGACCCGGGAGCGCTGCACATCAACAGGGTCAACTTGAGGAAGGGTCCCAGAGAAAATGAGAGAGCGCGGTTGAGGGTTTGCGTGGAGATCACACACCCTGCACTCAAGCTTCCTGTTTATCGAACCTGGACAGGTAAGACAAACAATAAACATACACACATTACAGAGTCTGCATCCTGAAAAAAACACACTGAATACAGAAAATCCTTTTGGGTGAGTGAAAGTAACCAATGTGGCAAATGTCAAAAAGTAAATGTGACACTCAGCAGGAAGTTTGCTCATGTTTTCTGACTTAATCTTATGTCCTCTCTTTCAGAGCCCAATGAGGAAATTTCATCTTCCGCATGAAAACCCTGATGTGTGCAAGAGTGCCTCTCTGTTTCATATATCCCATGTAATATATCTAATATATATCTTTATAGTAAATATAAAGTAGTAGTCAAGTTAGTCCAACATTTTTGGCTTTTATTTATTACTATCTGTTCTTAATCTGTCATCCATTACCTTTTTTCTTCATGATTTTATACAAATGTCCATATTTTTGTATGAATAATTTTACATAATAATCAAGCTTTTTTTCTCAATCTGCTTTGGAAAATAAATTCAAGTTTTTTTTGGGAGATATGCTTGTTTGGGATTTTGTTTTTGAGTGCGAAAATGAGTCAGCAGACAAAGTTACTGTTGTTCTCTTCTGTTTACTGTTCTGATATCTGTTGCTGGTCAACTGCTGAAGTAAGTTCTCAGTTTAAATACACTTCTGTTTTTTTCTGTTGCACTCCGACCACAGGGATGTCACTTCACTGTGCTGCGCAGAAGAGGTGCTTCGTGGTTGAACTGAGAAATTAAGATGTTGTTTAGTATAGAACTTCCTCTTTATTCAGTCTACCATGGCTGTGCACTGTCCACAACTGGAAACATACATGTTCTACATTCTGTTTTTATTCTTTGTATATGACATTAGGTTTGTGAATTCTCTGTTCTAAATAATTCCTCTGATATATATTGCATACAATATACTTCTCACAATAGTGTCATGCACGCCTGTAAACAATGGGATGCCATTTTAGTCAATATTAAATAGATAAATAAATAAACATGCATATGAAATAAAACAATAAAGAAAGAATACAAAGGCATATGAAATAAACATTCAAAATGTATTATTTAATATGCATATAAAATAAGTAAATACGTTGTGGCTGTGAAATAAGTCCTGAAATGAAAAAATGATGTAATTAAATAATTTGTCTCGGTTAATTTTATATCTATTTATTTTAGGATTTATTCCATAGCCATATGTACAGCACAGCGGAGAGTCAACAAACTGACCCAGTAATGTCAAAATACACAGCATTACTTATTTGCAAAACATCACAGTGTATTGAACTGAAAAATGTGTTTACATTCAACTTTTTATTTGTTAAAAATAGCCTATATTAGTTTTGCCTTGAATATTTTCAGTCTGCTTTAAGCACACCCTTGGGATTTAAAGTGCTGTGTGGTTGGAATATCTCTAATATGAACACATTTTAACCAAATGCAAGCCAGTCTGCACTGTTATGTTCAAAAGGACTTAAATTAAGGGATGTTTGCAAAGATTAAGACCTTTTTATTTGGGAGGGGGGTTTAGTCCTAATAATGAAGTCATGTTCTGACGTGTTTTTTTCCATTGCTATTGTTACTAACATGAGAAATGATCATCCACCCAAGCTGTAGGTGAGCATAGTTATTTAAAATCACTCGTGTGTCACACAACTACTCAGAGACCATCACGTAACCTTTTGTGGCCTGACTGAACAGAAGCTTTGTGCACATCCGCAAACTGCGCTGGAGTCTGAGCTCAGCTGTGTTAATCACCTCTTCCTCATCATGATACACCGGACATTTGTCTGCATGAGGAACTGAACCGTGGCTGTCAGCGGAGGAGCTCAAAGCTGGTCACGATTGGATGAAGCCTGCTGTCGAATTTTGGGGAAATTAAACTGCCAGATTGGTTACAACAAAGTTACATCCAGAAGAAACCAGATGGTCAGAGAGTCCACGAGGAGGACGTTTTGAAGATGGACCCCGAGAGCCCCATCGGCAGGATGGGGAGGACTTTCTGGACAGTTTGGGTGAGCTGCTGCTTCATCTGAAAACAAGTTAACAGTTTTAATATGAATGTTAGCAGCTGTGAAATGTGCATGGAAAGTTTCCCTCTTCCTGTGTCCGTGCATCTCTCTCTCTCCAGACTTCTGATTTTGTTTGTCTACCTCACTCACGCACGCACGCATACTCACGCACGTACATAGATACATTGTATGTTTAGGTTTAGTTTATTTAAAGAAGAGGCAGCGCAAATTAATACATACACAAGGTATAAAATGCCAGAATTAGCCAGAAGGCTTTTTTTTTTTATCTGTAGTCCCCTGGGCAAGGTGGTACACAAAGCTTCCTAGAAAAACAGCAAAGCAAAATAACAAAAATAACCCCAAAAAAGGACATACAGTTTAAAATATTCCTTTAAACACACCAGCAAGAGAAGGAAAACAAACAAACAAAAAAACATCAGACAAAAAGCAACAAAACGTGCAATTTAAAGACTGTAAAAGAAAATACACATTTTTAAAGCTCTATAAGTTGTATTGACATATGAGCATATAGAATGACAATGCAAAGCATGCAGGATATATAGATAACAGCATCAAAAAGAGTGTAGTGCTGACAAGTGTGAGCATTAATCATCATTTTCTTAACTGATTACTGAAAGATATAGGCGTTAAGTTCCCTGATGTGAAAGGGAATTACATTCCACTCTTGAGCCTCTGACAGACCAGGCTGACTGGCTAAAAGCACTTTCTGCAACAGGATAATACGATCTCCTCTTGTGGACCCCCAAGTAAAACAGTTTTAGTTTTTCTGCTGATGTAGGCTTTAAGCAGTGGTGAAGCTAGGTCACGGGAAATTTTGCACACCAAGCACAAGTTCGCATACTTTATTAGGTCATCCCAGCTAGCTTATGTTACCTCTCAACATTATATTTCCTCCATTGGCATGACCATAATGAGGAACATCACTGACAAAGAAGGGCATAACGTTTTGAATCTATGCTACAGTGCCACAACATGTACACTAAAACATTATACCACTACTGTGCTTTCCACAAATGTTTTGAATCTGGCTGCTTAAATTTATTGCTTACAATTCGTTGTTGTTCTAAATTTCAAATAATTTGGATGGAAATAACTCAGAGACAATGTTCACATTTTTGTGCTCAGTTTAAAAGCAGCTGATGATTTCCACAGCAATTTCTTTTAAAGTCAATTTTCATCATTCATTTAAAACTTTATTTTTCATAAATGTTGATTTGCAGACTCGCAGACAACTTGTACTCAAATTGCACATTTTTTTTGCATGCCCAGCAGATCTGTTGAGCAATGATTTAAACAGTCTAGCTTAAAGTTTATTGCATGTATGTGGAATTGATTATTTGGTAACAATATAACACCATATTTAATTTCCATTAGGACATTATTAGGAATTTGTAGACCTGTGAAATGAAACATTACTTATTTTCCCCTTACATACAGATACAAGTACATAAGTTATGTTGGACAGCAAGGTGTGGCTCACAGACCTATTCCACAGTAGACATTTTCATTTGTGTTAACAGGAAAAGCACAGATGTAACTGAAAACGTTAATGACAGCTTTTAGAGGTTCAAGTCAACAAGTCCTCCAACACATTGGTTCCCAACCTAGCCTGGCCATCCTGAATCCCACTAGAGGTCACTAAAGCTTCACAGATTGTCACGAGGTCTTCTTGTATTTTAAGGGTCGAAGGAAACTTTTTTAAAAAAAATAATTATACAGTAACTATATATCAGCATTTATTTATCTCTGTAAGGAAAACTAAATGAGTATTGTAATTTAAATTCTCATAGCTTAAAAAACTCATAGCTTTATGAAGCTCTATGTTCTGGTTTTATGGCCAGATCTTTGAAACTAGGCTGCTTGCTACCTGCCCACGAAAAAGCAGTCAAAGTTAGCAACTAGCTGCAGCATTGACCCTCATAACTAAAGAAAAATGTCAGCACATAAATGCTTAAGTTTCCCAAGGTGTGGTTTGAAGTTGGAGCTCTGTGCAGGCTGGTCAGATCTTCCACATTAAACACTGACAACCATTTATGGACCTCACTTTGAGTATGAAGGCATTGTCGTGTTGAAACAGGAAAGGGCCTTCCCCAAACTGTTGCAGCATAACTGGAACAACACTATTGTGTAAAAAGCCTGGTATGCTGTAACATTAAGATTTCCCTTCACTGGGATGAGGGGACCTATTCCAACACATAAAAACAGACTTGGATCAAAAGTATGGGAAGGTATGAACAGGAGTGTCCTTGTACTTCTGGCCATATTGTTACAGTATTTGTTTTTAAAAGACAACACAGCATGTGGGGAAAACAGTGAAAATGCAAATGATCTAAAAATGAGAACAAATGATTCATTAATAAAATTAATCTTAATATCATTCATTAATATTTCTCTCTATCTCATCTTCAGTACTATATAACCGGAGCAGTGAACAGATTCCTCAGGCCAGAGCCCACTGACGTCGCCACCAATGACCCAAACTCCATCCAGGAATCTGCAGTTGACAGTGAGCCCACAAACATCACCAGCAATGACCCGAACTCCATCCAGGAATCTGCAGTTGACAGTGAGCCCACAAACATCACCAGCAATGACCCAAACTCCATCCAGGAATCCTACAGTTGACAGTGAGCCTGCCAACTTTAGCCAAACAGAAGGTGACACCAGCGGGAGGGGGGTGGATGAGGAACAGGCTCTTGCGTCAGCGTCTCTGCTTAGCTCATTTCGGCCACTTGTTGCCTGGGAAGTTTGCACCACAGACATCGACTTAAAGACTGATGAAGAAAGCGTGCCGTGCAAAACTCAGCTGAGTGGAGGCAGCGAGAGCAAAGCATCTGAGGGAGGTGGGGGCACCAGAGAGGAACAGTTGGCCAATGCAGGAAACAATGACACAGGGCTGTTCTTTGCTAAAGACGATAAACAAGAAGAAAACATCAATCAGAAATTGTGCACTCGCGGACGTGATGAGATGCCAGAGAATGAAGAGTATGAAGAACATGTGAATGCAACACTGACAGGTGATGCAGTGAGTGAAGACATGGAGAAAAGTGCAAGAGGTGCTGAGGAGACTGAGAAGGCACCGCATGATCCTCAAAAAATGGATGAAACCATCCAAGTAAAGGAGGCGGACGATAAAATGCAGCTTGAAGATGAACAACATTTGCAGGCAGAAGACACTGACGTAAAATTGTGCCAGATTGCAGGTCTAAGTCTAGGAGAAGAGGATAACATGCATGTAGAGGAGGTGAAGGTGCAGAGGAACGAGGCAGATGAGGAAGTAGAAAACAGTGATGGTGTGCCAAAGCTTGCGTTTGAAAATGAATGTGATAAGGGAACAAGGGAAGCTGAAAATCAGCTCTCAGTCTGTGAAGAATTGTCAGATGATCACAGAGATTTCAATGAAGTCCCAGGCTTTGCTTCACAGCACGTTGAATTACAGATGACCTACGACAAAAGCAGCATTGTGTCTGAAGATGAGCTAATAGTTGTCGAGCAAGAGCGTGTGATGGCTCACTGGAGTGAAAGTGTTAACGATGAGGATGCGAAAGAGAAGGGATGAGAACACAGTGGATGAGGTTGCTGTCGTTGAGGAAGAAAATGTGAATGAGGCTGCAAACAACCAGATAACAGATGATGCACAAGTGCAGAGGGACAACATCAAAACTGTTACAGAAGAAGACATTTTACCTGAACATGTTACATGCAATGAAGAAGTCTTACAGAATGCTCCAAAGCAGGAGGACAACATCAAAACACTTACAGAAGAAGAAGACGTTTTGACAGAACATGTTGCATGCAGCGAAGAAGTCATGCAGAGTGCTGCATCAGAGCTGCACACAGTTGAATTCACATATAGAGAACAAGGTGTGGCTAAGGACACCAAAGTGCAAACCAAAACTAAAAGAGACAGATGATGTTGAGGCAGAATGCGACGGCTCACTGACTGATGAACAATCTGACATGAAAACGACACCCGTTTCAGTAGATGAGAGTTTTTCTGATCAAGAAGCAGAGGAGATGCTTCTCAATGAAGTAAGCAACAAAGAAAGTTACACAGAAATAGCACATACAGCCACTTCAGTTCCTGTTCAACCTGAAGGCAAGACCGGTGAGGAAATGAGTGGAGAGTTTAAAAATATTCCCCCAAGGATATGTGAAGGCCCTGCTGTTGTGTCGCAGGAGTTAAACTCTCAGACATGTGAGGAAACACGAGAGGGAGTTGAGGAAGAGGAAGAATTACCGGTTGACTCAATGAAGATGGGGATTGAACAGAAAACAGAAAAGGAATTTGAGTCAGACGTTGGTTTAACGGATGAGTTCAATAAGATGACAAATGAGCCACAAGATGGGATGGAAGAGCTTTTGGTTGATTTGGGCAAAGATGAGGGGTTATGTGATTCCATTGTCGCTGTTGCTGCTGGAGATGGCCGTGAAGCAACAAGAGATGTGGCAGCAGAGGAAGTGCTTGTATTTGCTGATGAAACTTTCTCCGAGGCTAAAGCACCAAAGATGACCGAGACAAGCTTTCAGGAGTTCATTGATACCATAACCTCAGAGCAAAACAGCAACCTGACCCCTAGTTTACTTGAAGACATTGCTGAATCTGGATTCTTGAAACACTCAGATGCAGCCGAGTCTAAATTACTTGAAGATATAGCAATGCCAGGTGCACAGGATGTTGACGAAACAGGTTATGGAGTTGAAAAGGAGACAGCAGGACATGAAATGCCGGGCAGAGATGAGATGGAGATTTTACATCTGCAGTCAACGGCAAAGGGCTGAAACTGGAATGTCTGGACCAGTTGAGTCACTGGCGACAAAAAATCAACTATCAGACGAAGCACTTGAGAACAGCAACGAGGAAATACTACCTAAAGAAGCTGCTGAATCAATAATGGCTGAATCCAAATCAAAATATTCGACTTTGGTATCAATAGAGGATACATCAATGGGTGTTACAGAGTCAGAGGGGAGTTTCACTGAGGAAACATTTAGCTCAATAAGTGGATGTCAAGAAATAATTGATGAACACACCCTCGACTTGTGGATACAGACAGCTTTGTCAGGGGACACTGATGAAACACAAGAGGGGCCAGAGAATGGACAACAAGCTGAGCCATCAAATGAGGATCAAGGTGAAATATCATCAATGCAGCAAGAGGAGAGTAAAGAGCAGCTTGTTGATCTAGTGAGTGACTTAGAGATGTCTTCATCAACAGTAGAGTCTGGATTTTCAGACCAGTCTCTGGGTGAAGTGGGCACACAAAGCAGTGAAACTCAGCTACTGAAGTCAACTAGTGCTGAATCATTTCAAGGCATATGTGACAAGTTGGAGAATGTGTCAGAATCGGTGGAGTCGGTGGAGCCATCAAATGAGGATCAAGGTGAAATATCATCAATGCAGCAAGAGGAGAGTAAAGAGCAGCTTGTTGATGATGCACAAGTGCAGAGACAACATTAAAACTGTTACAGAAGAAGACATTTTACCCGAACATGTTACATGCAATGAAGAAGTCTTACAGAATGCTCCAAAGCAGGAGGACAACATCAAAACACTTACAGAAGAAAAAGACATTTTGACAGAACATGTTGCATGTAGCGAAGAAGTCATGCAGAGTGCTACATCAGAGCTGCACACAGCTGAATTCACATATAGAGAACAAGGTGTGGCTAAGGATAGCAAAGTGCAAACCAAAACAAAAGAGACAGATGATGTTGAGGCAGAATACGACGGCTCACTGACTGATGAACAATCTGACATGAAAACGACACCCGTTTCAGTAGATGAGAGTTTTTCTGATCAAGAAGCAGAGGAGATGCTTCTCAATGAAGTAAGCAACAAAGAAAGTTACACAGAAATAGCACATACAGCCACTTCAGTTCCTGTTCAACCTGAAGGCGAGACCGGCGAGGAAATGAGTGGAGAGTTTAAAAATATTCCCCCAAGGATATGTGAAGGCCCTGCTGTTGTGTCGCAGGAGTTAAACTCTCAGACATGTGAGGAAACACGAGAGGGAGTTCCTGAATACAACAATGAGCTTGGGCCAGATGAAAATACAACACAAAGGTTCCTGGAAGATTGTGAGGAAATCCAGACTAGCCCATTACCAGAAGAGGTGGAGAGCAAAGAGCCGGAGAGTCTTCGAAACAGTGGCTGGAGCAGCAGAGCTGACTGTTTACTGGTGAGGGAGCTTATGGAAGAGAAACAAGATATTAAGAAAAGCTTTGATCGGATGTGGAGGATAAAGGTGGAATATTGCAGCTGACTGAAGCTGGATCACCACAAGAAACGGAGGGACCACTTGTTGAAGCAGTAATTCAAAAATCTGGGCATCTTGTTGAGGAAGAGGAAGAATTACCGGTTGACTCAATGAAGACGGAGATTGAACAGAAAACAGAAAAGGAATTTGAGTCAGACGTTGGTTTAACGGATGAGTTTAATAAGATGACAAATGAGCCACAAGATGGGATGGAAGAGCTTTTGGTTGATTTGGGCAAAGATGGGGTTATGTGATTCCATTGTCGCTGTTGCTGCTGGAGATGGCCGTGAAGAAACAAGAGATGTGGCAGCAGAGGAAGTGCTTGTATTTGCTGATGAAACTTTCTCCGAGGCTAAAGCACCAAAGATGACCGAGACAAGCTTTCAGGAGTTCATTGATACCATAACCTCAGAGCAAAACAGCAACCTGACCCTAGTTTACTTGAAGACATTGCTGAATCTGGATTCTTGAAACACTCAGATGCAGCCGAATCTAAATTACTTGAAGATATAGCAATGCCAGGTGCACAGGATGTTGACGAAACAGGTTATGGAGTTGAAAAGGAGACAGCAGGACATGAAATGCCGGGCAGAGATGAGATGGAGATTTTACATCTGCAGTCAACGGCAAAGGCTGAAACTGGAATGTCTGGACCAGTTGAGTCACTGGCGACAAAAAATCAACTATCAGACGAAGCACTTGAGAACAGCAACGAGGAAATACTACCTAAAGAAGCTGCTGAATCAATAATGGCTGAATCCAAATCAAAATATTCGACTTTGGTATCAATAGAGGATACATCAATGGGTGTTACAGAGTCAGAGGGGAGTTTCACTGAGGAAACATTTAGCTCAATAAGTGGATGTCAAGAAATAATTGATGAACCACCCTCGACTTGTGGATACAGACAGCTTTGTCGGGGGACACTGATGAAACACAAGAGGGGCCAGAGAATGGACAACAAACTGAGCCATCAAATGAGGATCAAGGTGAAATATCATCAATGCAGCAAGAGGAGAGTAAAGAGCAGCTTGTTGATCTAGTGAGTGACTTAGAGATGTCTTCATCAACAGTAGAGTCTGGATTTTCAGACCAGTCTCTGGGTGAAGTGGGCACACAAAGCAGTGAAACTCAGCTACTGAAGTCAACTAGTGCTGAATCATTTCAAGGCATATGTGACAAGTTGGAGAATGTGTCGGAATCGGTGGATATCTCTGAATTTACATCACAACACTCTAAATCTCTGATGAGGGAAACTTCTGTGACCGATCTGAAACAGGAGGAATTAGTCACTGCAACAGGATTTCAACCCGATTCAGGGGTCACATCACCAGAGGCAACAGATTTGAATCAGGAATCGGATAAATCACAAGAAGAAGCAGACAAAGAAAGAGTTGAACCAGTTGAGCTTGAAACTGGGTCACAAATAGAGATCAGTGATGAAGTAGTGGACCAAGCAATGACAACTGACCGGAAAGACACAGAAGAGGCAAATATAAAGTCAGAAATAACAGGCACTGAAGATGAACCTCTTGAGATGTCTTACTCTCCAGATGAACTCAAACACACTGAATCAGGACGATCTAGAAGCAGCTCAGAGGCTTTGTTAGAGGAGGAAGTGGAACTGACTGAATCTGGTTCACAGGGAGAGAGCTGCACTGAATCCGAGAGGAAGTTACTGAAGTTGCCCTCACTGGACAAACCACAGCCCAGATGGTCCGAGGATGTCACGGGATCATTAGCTGCAGCTGAAGAGGCAGAACAGCAGGCAACAAAGTCTGATGAACAAATGGAGGTATAATTACTAAAATATTTAACCATAAAATTATCTTATTAAAGGTACAGTGTGTAGGATTTAGTGGCATCCAGGAGTGAGGTCAGAACTGAAACTTCTCCTGTGTTAAGCATGTAGGAGAACTATTGTGGCTGTTGCAAAAAGGCAAATGGTCCTAACTAGAGCCAGTGTTTGGTTTGTCCATTCTGGGCTACTGTAGAAACCAACCTGGTCTAAACTCCAAATTCATAAAATACTAACACTTGGTTAGTGGCTCACATTATCAGACACTGAGGTACCCTTTAGAGGCAGTTTAAGACACACAGGGCAACAGCATTTTTTGATGCTTGAGGCAACTACTGTATAAAGGTCGAGAAAGTCTACATATGTATGTGAAGCAAGCTGTGCTAAGGAGATGTGTAACATGACATTAACCCAAACCACAATGTTTTTCTCTAAGTCTAAACACATACGTTTTGCCTAAACATAAAGAAGCAATAATTTAAATAATGTGTAGGATTGTATTTTGAAAAGATACTATATATATTGAATAAGCAGAAACTTTTCCTGTGAAAACAAAATTTTATTTTGAAAAGACACTATGTATGAAATAACCATACACTGACATACCCTCTCTGGGCATCCAAAACTTATGCAGGATGGTGCCTAGTACTTCATATTTTAATGAGTATGGCCACTGACCAAGTGTTAGTATTTGATAAGTGGTGAATGAGAATGTGTTGTAGAGACAACATGACAGGGAGTGTAGGAGTGGACCTGCTCCGTGTGTAGATATGAATGGTTCAATCTAATTGACAAAAACACATTATTTGCCGGTGATTATGAACTAATGAAAACATGAATATGATGTACACCTCTGCCAATAGATGTCCCTAAATCTTACACACTGGACCTTGAAACCATAAATGATGTACTCATAACCTACAGAGTGTGTGTGGTGTGAATGCAGCTGTTGTTGTCATTGCAGGTGGATGCCTTTGTCCTTGACTTTACTGTGCAAAGGTCAAGAATTGCGATTAAAAACCCTCGTGTAAGGCCACCCAAAGATCCCCGCTCCCTTCTGCATATGCCCTCACTGGATCCCACTCCTTCTTCACCTCTGCCAGTCAAAGCTCCTGTGGGTATGCCTTTGGGAGGCTTGGGCATTGGAATAAAACTGCCTGGTAGGTCAATTTCAACACATTGAAAGCCAATACATGTAGGCTCTCACGTCCTGTTATGATTCATAATCTTCTAATAATGTCACTTTTTTTAGGGCTTGGTGCAGGTTTTCCTGTTTTAAAAAAGACACAACGAGTGGTTAGAGATGAAAATAGCCCGGAAACTCTCTCAGAGGTACAGTTCTCTGAATAACGCTTTACTCTTATGTTGATGTATGTACATTATTAAAATTTCACAATATCAACAGGAGACAAAGGCAGAGGAGAAGAGTGACACTCCCAAACAAGAAGAGGCACAACGCAAACCGAAATGGATGCCACCAAGACATCCAGGGTAAAAACAACTGAGTGTTCACATTATAATATTCAGCACAAAATCATCTTGTGTTCAGACATTTTTTGATTCTTGGATTTCTCGTGTCTCCCCAGATTTGGGAATCCACTTATGTCTGAGCTGAAGACCAAACTGAAGAAAACAAACGAGTGAGACAAAGATGGATTGTGATGTTTTGTATGAATATTTGAATATAATATACAAATGGCTTTATTTTTGATGTATTTATGAAATTGAATAATGTGATGAAATGTGCATTGTGTTAAGTACTTGCTCTATGTTTTGTAATAAAGCTGAACTAAAAAAAAAAGGAATGGTACTTTGTTATCCGTAGTATGAACAGTGGCGGCTGTGGTGGGTTTTTAGCACAAAAAAATTGTTATTGCCTCATATATATTTGGGATACAAAGACATTTATTTAGTTTATTTAGAATAGAGAGGACTTAAGCACACTAATAAATTTTTAGACTTTAATAGTGCCAACAGACTTACTTTTTAACACCCCTGTCTCCTTATCAGAGTCAAACTCTCTGAGATCAAAGTGGCAATAAAATGTTCTGTCTGTCTGCTGCAGTGTTAAACGCTGTGAACTGATGGGCGTGCACCAGTTCTTTTTTTCCCCTTTGAAGTTCTTTGGGCTTGAGCTGAGAGGCACATGATATAGCTACATGCTGCTGGTAAGATGTGTGGTGAACCATGTTTCAAGTGAAACAGAAACTATTAAGGCCAAAAGTGTAGAGACTGGCTGTGATGGTGACAAAGTGTTGGTGGTGACCTGAAACCACAGACAGTTTGGTGTGCTCAGAGCCTCAAATCATATCCTTTAAGAAGCTGCATTGATCCTTCATGCTGTGTATACATGATATGCACATGCACATACTGTGCATAATCATGTAGTCTTTGTATAGCCATTTAGTATTTATTTCTTTGCACTAACTATATGGTTTACAACCGCACAGAGCTCTTGAATTGTGTATAGACTTTTAAAAAAAAAAATTTTAGTGTTGGTCATTGGTGCATTTCATGTATAGCTTGTTATGTATGGACACATATTTTTTCACATGCTTGTGTACATAATAGTCCTGTCTGTGTTTTAACTGTATTTGTGAACTTTATTGTCCTTTTTCTTGGTTGTTTTTTTTTTTTGGTTGTACATTGAGAGCAATATAAAAAACAAGTTAGATTTCATGTATTTGTGCGCATACTGGGCACAAAGCCACCAATAGATGTGCATTTTAAAGCTAATTATGTTCACCAGATCAAAATTCAGTGAGATTACACTGAGCTAAAAGTGAGGCTGAAATTATGAAGGATTTGGAAATTTACTCAGTATAAAAAGAACATTTTAAATATTGCACAGAAAAAAAATTTACAGTAATGTATTTAAATGTAAAATCTAGATTTAGCTAGACAGTAGATGGCAGTATTGCAAATTGTGTAACATCACTCACCCTTAAACCCACGAAGAAGAATCTTTCGGCTGTGATTGGTTGGAATCATCCAATCAGCGTGCTTAAAGTTGACGTTTGAACAGAGAGCGGTGCTCCAGTGGGTTTTTGACTTTATGGACATTTCGATGATAATTTGACTTTCAGTTAACATTAATAGATGACTCTCACGTCCAACAGACTCGAATCTCTAAAGTAAACATAGTTAAAGTCTTTTCAAAGACATAAACCTCCAAAACGTGCCTGTTGAGTTAGGTAAGTCAAAGTTGTTTCCGCTCAACAAACTGACGTTACCAGGCTAATATTAGCTTAGCCTCGAGCCTAACGTCACTGCTGTAACGTTAATATATAAAACTTGACAACAACATCGGGTAATGATTTTATATTTTAAGTGTCATATTATTTATGTAACCTTTGTCGTCTATGACACTTCCTCTGCTGACTGAAGTTACAATGTTGTTGTTTCTAAACTGATATTCGTTAACGTTAGTCAGACAGTACACACTGTCCTGCCATTGGCTCTATAATATAAATGTACTGTCAGTGCTTCATTACATAACAGAAGTGGTTAACACTGTTCAGTGCTCATCTTTTGACTTTATTCAGGGTGTCTGCAGGTCCTTAAAAAGTCTTAAAATGTTTTCCAATTCTATTTTATGAATACTAGGCCTTCAAAGGCATTTGTTGTTGTCATTTGAAGTTTTACAGTCTTATTAGGCACAAATATTACATACCTAATTTTACTTATTCATCTTTCAATTTAATTTTTGTCAAAAATGAGTCAAGCTCTTTTGCATTTTTGATGGTGCAATTCTTTAAGCTTCACCTAATTATTCATTTTACACTTACACTTTCTTGTTGGCAAAATGTTGATTAACTCTTTGAAACCTGAGCAAACTGGCTTGATTTCTTTCATAAACGTGGGAAGAAGGCAATGAGCAACTTAAGGAGAAATGACTAGAGGCAATAAAATCACTAGAGGCCCCACAATAGGATATTACCAAAATGCTGAAGTCACAATATGATATTATAGCAATTTTAAATGTTTTGTGATATGCTGAGGTTTGCGATAATATATATATTGTGATCTATAACCTCCTTTACAACTGCAAATTTTGTTAATGTCTGTGATTTCAAATTGGATTAAGTTTTCATTCTGTTGATTTCAGTTGATTTTATTGATTTAATAGGCTGCCAGAAGTTAGATTTGTACTTGTAATATTGATTTTAAAAAAATCAAAACTCTGTGTCTGTTGCCACAGACAACATCATAATACTATAGTGTATACATACATTTTTTACCCTCCCCTAGTAGACACTCTGTTATTTTATTGTTGTAACAATTAAAATGTAAAATTATTTTGCCACTTACATAATCCTATAGTGAAGCCCTTTTAATCTCAGAGTTGGCATTAGTTGTGACATATTGGCCTAATGTAAGATTAAATGATGTGGTAACAAAAGCAAAAATGATTTTGCATTAATTCAATCATTTATTCCACAGGCTGCAGGCACAAAGAGTCTGAGAGAACACCTGACAAAATGTCTTCTGGACAATCATTAAGTCACTTGGATGCTCCTGTGTGCAGGCTGGATGAGGAATACTTCCCAGAAATTACCCTGCTTGATGTAACATGTGATTCGACTCTTCCTGGCAGCGTGCCTGCTACACCTCTCACAGCTGGGCCTGTGAGGAGCAGGTTTACCTCCTTTCAGCCCACCCCATTGAGTTACTCCACCAATCGAAACCCCACTTTGCCAGAAATGAGTCTACGGGACATTACAAGTACAAAACTAAACACTTCTGATCTCCACTCTCCTGAACTTTTAAAACATAATCGAACTACAGCTATTGAAGACCACCATGCTAAGACCGTTGACTCCCCTGAGATTAAGTATGCTCCGGAGCGCTTTCTGGATTTCCCAGAAATTACTCTCCTTGATGTTACACATGATTCAGAGCTATCACAAGGACCGGAATTATCCTCCATGGATGCCACACAGGATATTTCACCGGTGAATGCTTTGAAAAACAGCATGCCACAGTCCGAGCTCAGTGGACAAGTGGCGGCAGAGCCTGGTAAATCGGACATAAATCAAAGTGGAGAATTGTCCAGCACTCTCACTGGCAGTGTCGTCCACGCCACAAACTCCTTGTGTAAACAATCTGACAAGAGTGCAGGGGGAAACGTAACACAAGCTTCTTTGGAAGCAACTCGGGATCTTTCTACAGGCAGTGTTTTGGAGAACAGTAGGCCTTCATTGGAGCATAGTGGACAAGAGATTCAAACATCTGCTGAGGACACATTTGGCACCCAACCTGCTAATATAACTCACGACATAAACTCAAGCAAGTCGTCTGTCCAATATGCTGCATCAGAGGTCTCTACTTCTGATTTACAGTGTGGCAATAGTTCAAAGCTTCACTGTGAACCTGCGGTGACTGATACTGTGGAAGCTAACAATGAAGAGCTGCTTAGCAGCCATGATGCTGACTTGACCAGTGAGGTGCAACAACCAAGCCCACAAACAGCTGGGACTGTGAACAGCACGTTTACCTCTCTCCAAACATCCCAGTCAAGTTCCTCCACTGATTTAAACACCACTACTCAAATACCCGCACCTCAAAATAAGACACTGGATCTTCCCTCATCCAATGAAAACAGTCCCAAAGCAGAGAGCGAAGCTACAGATCAGGCTACTTCTGTGTCTGAGAAAACCATCGAAACTTCCCTCGTGAATCAGAGTAGCTCAGCTGTAAAGGCAAGTGGTGAATGCGAAATACGGAATGCTACTTTTGACAGGCATTCTCTTCAAAAATCCAGCGGCAATACTGTTTTAGGAGAAGCTGCCGCAGCAACCTTTAGCCTCCAGAACAACACTTTCGATACTAAACCTCACTTGAAGCAGAATGGCACTATTACTTTGTCAGAGATCAGCTCAAGTGACAGCAACCAGAGCACTTTCAGCAAGTCTCTCAAGGCCTGCAATGCGACGAGTAGCCCCAAACAAAACAAGAATGAGAACTCACAATCAGGTCTGCCTGTGCCGGATGGTCTCACTGACACTTTGGGCCATCAAAGCATGGATATGGAGATCAACAAAGCAAACACATTTGATTTGGATGATACTCTAGATTTAAGGGCAGACTCTTTGATCACTTCAACACCGATGCCTGACTTTAAAATTTTAAACATAAACTCTCGGCAAGAGGAGGGTAAAATCTTAGCGGCGCAGAAAAAGCTGTACGTGGACGGTCCCAGTAAGCCGGATGTTCAGGTGCCATCAGATGTTCCGTCAAACATCGTCTGTGACCGGAAAACATTTTTGACACGTCCAGCCGCTAAATCCCTTTTGCCTCCTTCGAAAGCTGCATCCCAGCTGTTGAAACACAAACCGTCATCCACACTTCAAGGAAGGTTGGAGCCGCTGACATCAGGCCTGCCCATGACGAGACAAAGAGCCCAAGCCGAAGCTTTGAGAAATACTGCTGCTTCTGATGCAACCGAGGCGGTAGGATTTTAATGTGCTTTTGTAATCCACTAAGTGTACAAAATATGTGTCTAATGATCTAATTAACTAAGTTGATCAGTCAAATCCATTGTTTCTTTATGAGTGAGACCAGACAGCACAGGCATTGATTGCATGTATTGTTAACGGTATCTTTTGTTCTTGTGTTTTTAAGACCACAGGAATATCAGCCTACAAGTTACGTGCCTCGACGACAGGTGGGCAGTGTGTATTCTGTTTTTAGAACCGGCTTGCTAGATTCATTCTTCATACATTTTAGAGTAATTTTTAAAGATACATTTCATCCCAAAATAAAAAACATACATATTTTTCCTCTTACCTGTGGTAATATTATCAATCATCTCCGACTTTGAGATGATGTGTGTGCCAACAGTATTCGCTCTCCTCACTGTCTTCCCTCTGTACCGACATTAGGATTTAAGCAACCCAGCTCAGGCTTGCAGAGGCCACAGTTGAGTGGAATACCATCAGGCATCCAGAGAGCTGCAACAGGTCTGCGGCCGCCATCAACGAGAGGCAACACATCAACTGCTTCAAGCACAAACAAACTCCGTGCACCTGCAGGTACTCACACAGTGTATTCAGTTATAAATACACACATGCACACATTAGACAGGACAGGGTTTAAGTTAGGTCTTGCTGAACAGGGATATAGTATACAGTTTTTGCGCTCCAACAAAAAACAAAGTAAAAGTACATAAAGAAACAGACAGTAAGACAAGCCACAATGAGAGTTCTTTTAATGTTAGTGTTGGTAGTGGCTAATGATGACCAGCAACACTTGAAAAAGAACCCTAAAAGTGATTTATACTCTGAAACAACACACAAGCTATTAACACCTACCGTGAAACAGGTCGGGGGAAAAAAGTTTTTTTTTGTTTTTTAAAAAAAGATGTGTATATGGAATAAAAATCAGGTCGATGATACTATCAATAAATAAACGTTAGAATTTCATGTTGTGTGGACATGAACATTGTGATTGTTTTGGAGACAGTGGGTTTTGTTCTCCATACCTTATGCCTAAATATCATTATTCTACGTCAAGATGACACTGGCATTAGACATTTGAAAGACTTCTTACAACCAACAAAATATCATCATGATCTGCTGTCAGTCTTCCAGGTCAAATTGATGTTGGCATTAGACGTTATCCTGACATTGAATTTTGGTCACCCAATGTCACGACCTAAATTCAACCAGCTATATTTGGCCAGTATAATCGTGAGATTAAATTTTCATATCATCCCATGCTGACTTGTGTGACTTTTGCTTGGTCATTAATTTGAATTTGTTTTTTTCTGTTTTTCCTCCCTCCTTATACACATCAGCTGCTAACCCTGTGACAAAGACTTCACAAGCAAAGAAGCAGCCTTTACCCAAAGGTGAAGCTTTGCCAATAGCAAAGAGGAAGAGAATGGGTAAAATCTGAGTCTCTAAAAAGGATGCTGTAATCAGTCCAGTATTATTTTTTTGAGCATTTTAAGACTAGCATGGTGTGTATTTGCACAGTGTTAAATTGCCTATAACTAAAACTGTGCAACAGTTATTGTCATGATGTTCACAAAGTGAACCTTTCTGAGCTTACTAAATACACACTCGCACTTTTATCGCATCTTTTCAGATCCTCCGTTACCACACAGAAGTACTGAAGTCTTAGCAACTTCCTGCGATACTGCCAATGGAACCAAAAGCCTGAAACAGCCCACGACCAGCAAGAGAGCTTTGCCCGCTAAAACCCAAAAGGATGGTGGGTTAGATTTGCATCTGTTATGCAGAACAATTAACCAAGACTGTGATGTAATTTGTACTCCTAAACGGTTTTATGGTCCAGTGAGTCCAGTAACATAGACTTTCTGACCTATTGTGAGTTACTTACTTGTACCTTTTATTACATGCTTCCAGATGCTGCAGTGCCAGCCAACACTGCTGCTGAAACATCAACATCAACATCTGGTGATGCAGGAAGCAGAAGCAGAGCCCTGAAACAGCCTGCGACCAGCCACAGAACTCTGCCGGCTAAACCCAGAGGACACGGTAAGCTGAGAGTACTGAGATGCTAAAATGGGCAGCTGAGGCCACTGGAGGGACTAATTTAATAAAACCTTGGACATGAGGTACCTACTTAACAAGTCTAATGAGGTATACATGTATTTTAGGTATTTTCTCTAATGGGACTTTTTAGTAAGGCTCAACATACAGACGGACCATCTGCATTTTAAGATCTTGTAGTACATCCATCTTTAGATACAAGATAGATTTATTTTTCTTTTTTTTAACATAGTTTAAGAAAATGAAATTATTTTTTTCCCTAAATCCTGCTACATTTTTTGGCATTGAAGGAGTTTGAGTCTCACAACCATGACCACATAGCTTTGACTGGAGGAAGCACGAGTGATGTAGCTAGTCATCCAAAGTTGTGCAAGTCGAATATACAGAAAATAAAAACCAACATAAAGGATAATTTGACATAGACCTCGTCACCAGCAATTTAATGATTAAAATTGTATTGCAGGTTGTGCCAAGTGTGCCGTGCTTGAACAGCAACTCAAAATGAAATCGGAGGAAATAAGGAGATTGAAAGAAGGTATGCCTGCACCATGGTTTTGTCTTAATAAAGTTTATTGTAACTGAAAACACAACATGCTGCAGGGTTATGGAATTTAAAAAAAAGTCAGAGCTTTCCTGTTCAGTAATGTATTGCTCTCATTTCCAAAACTTTTTGGATGATTTTTTTGCAAGTTTGTTTAAGTGCAACAGCTTGGCTATTATGGTGATGTCATAGCTGTAACATTGTGAAACAGTGTTCAGTCTGAACTTCCTGTAGTATTCCAAAAATCTCACCTTCTTGTCTCTGTGTTTCTTTGGTCTGGTTTTATTATTGTATCCAGGTACCACATCATATTTATTTTATCACATGCTTACACTTATTATCAATGTAATTTTCCTTTTTTTTCCAGAGCTGCTGAAGAAAAATGAACAGGAGGAGGAATACTAATATTTATTTCATTATATTCCTTTTTTGCACTGTCAGTGTAAAAGTTTTATATAATATACAACTACTACTTCTACTACTAAGTACTTTAATGGACTGCGCCCAAAAGATGATACTGTATGTTTGTATAGCGTTGTTATGATGTTAATGTTTATACCTGCTAATATGAATGTCACATCTTGAAGAAAAAACAATTTATAACAAATATAAATCAACTGATTTTACATTGAGAGGCTATATATGGTTGTATATATATCATCTGTGATATCTGAAATAAATATGCTATTATCTGAAGAGTTAATTGTGCTTTGCATTTTATTATTATCCTCCATGTCACAAATCTCTTTATTCTGATTCCCATAACATTTCACATAGTTATAGGGTCAAAAATGACCCGTCACCATGTTTGACAGCATAGAAAGCCCCCTAAATGATCTTGTTTCAACTTAAAATTCAATGACTTTCCCTGAATGACCCCAACATGAGAAAAAAAGTGTTCATATTCCTATTAAAACTGTGCACCAACAGGGTAAAAATCTTGTGTTAGGGGTCATTTTTTACCCTAAGGTTATAAAATCCTTTTCAAATTGCAAAATACACACACACAGAGAGGAATACATCTACAAAGTCCATGCACACAAACTTGAATACTGTCCTTATTGTACCGTAAAATGTACTATGTTGCTAAAGACTGTTATTGATTCCCGAATGAAATGCATCCAAAACTACTTTTTGCACATTTTTTCTACTTTCTTACACTGCACAAGTGATCTTGCTAAACAAAATGTTTTAGACCTATGCAGTACCTTTAATAATAAAAATAATAAACGTATATTTTAGTAAAGAAAACTATCACAACAGATGTGCTGTAATTACAAAAAGTGGATTCCACTGATTAAATGCAGTCTTTCTGCACTGTGAAGAGGGGAAATCTAGATGTTCACAAAGTCTGATGAATGACAGGTTGTTTCTTCAATGCAAAATAGATTTGGGGTTTAAAATTAAATCAAGCTGCTTTATTTTGGGGTTTAGTGAAGGCTGGTCATTTTTGACCCTTAGGACAAATAGATCATAGTGTTAAGACAATACAAGGGTTAACATTTTCACCCGCTGGGTGGCAGTACAGCACACAGGCCTGTCGCCGTTGTGTGCATGTAGATCTGCTAAAGCCTGTCAGTGGTCCATCCATATGATCTGTCGATCTACAAGTCGCTTCCTTTCCTGACGCAAGCGCCCGGCAAGGCTGTCGCACGCCTTTATTTGTGGCAGCAAAACTGGATTTTATAACCATTCAAAGAGGACAGACACACCACAGGATAACTTTCACAAGGACGTAGGTGAGTCTGTCTCAGCATGTGATTAAACTATTCGTGGTTATTCTTCGCTTTAGTGTGTTCACCGGCGACACATGCGGGAAGGCCCCGTGCGCTCTGTCGGCTTCTGCTAGCGTTAGCTTAGCAACAACCCCGCGCCACGTTAGGGCTGTATTGTATTATCAGATATAAATAAGTGATAGCTTGCTAATTAATAGGCTATGCGATGTCTTTACGCTTTTTAGGTGCTGAAAACGTATTTTGCAGGACTTGTTTTTGTAACTTAAGTCTGTATTTCAGTTTTATTTGCTACTGGTGATCCATCTGTCAGAGCAAGATGACTGTTAGCCTAGCGAAGGTTGTCGTTGCATAGCACGTAACTTTATAGACGTAGGTTGCTGACAGTATCTGCACGTAGTTGACTTTTCTGGGAACACTGCATTAATGCTAAATTTTGCAAAACTAACCTCAAAATGTTTACGTTTTATCAAAAGCTTGAAAGTATCCCCTGCCGTCACATACTGAAGCAACCCAGCTAACATTTGTTGCTGCGTAGAAACAGTTAGCTAACGTTGGCTAGCCAAATAATAGTTAGCTTGGCATAACGCCCAAACAGCGTTATTCCGTTAACCATGTGAGTGATATTGTTTTTCCTAATTGCGTGATGGCAATACTTTGTCGCACCATTAACCAACATGCAGCAACATTTAAAATTCACCCGTTTAATCAAAAGTTCTTTTTTAACTGAGCCACACCACTTAAACCCTTTAAAACCCGAGAAAATAGGTTTGAGTTCATTCAGAAAAATGGGAGGACGGCAGTGAGCAACTTGGCCCAAAAATTAGTAAGACATTAGTTAAAAGTTACAAGAAAGACACCGTAAATAAGCTACGAGAAGTGTCAGACTAAAACAAATAAGTTAAAGACTCGAAAAAACTGCAGAAAACTTTTTAAAAAATGTTTGTGTGTGTGTGTGTGTGCTGGGGGGGGGGGGGGGGGGGGAGTCATTTTTGCCAATCACTTTTTACAAATTTCTTCTTTGAATGAAATCAAATTTACTTTGGCTTTAAAGGGCTGAATAGCTTGTTAAAGGTATCTGAGCGCAGCACAAGAAAACCAATGTCGAACCAGGTTTTAAAGGGTTAAGCTTGCAGTCTTGAGCACAACAAATTGAATAAAATATTAGATATTTAGTTGTCATTCAGTTCTGATTAAAAATACGAAGCTATGCTATTTTCCTACAACACCTTTCTTGCTGCACAGATGTAAATAGATCAGCTGGAATGTTTTTAATACCATTTCTCACATCTGCAGTTTTGTCTTCACAGATTGACGACTTCCTTCAACAATGTCTCGTTTCTTTGCCACTGGGTCTGACAGCGAGTCAGAGGAGTCCTCATCTGCCGATGAGATCACCCCCAAAGCGCCCGGAACCACTTTCAAACAGTCAGTACAGCTTATAATAAAACCTAATAAAATCATCAGGGCTCAAATTCTACAATTGTAGTAATCTCACACATCCATGTTGTTTTCACAGGTCGTTGCTTCTCAGTGATGATGAGGAGGACACTAAGAGAGTGGTGCGCAGCGCCAAAGACAAAAGGTTGGAGTTGTATCTTTTCAAGCAGCATTTCTTAAAAACTGCACATATTGTCTCAAGCTTTGTTTTTAACACTTTCGTTTTTTATTCTAAGGTTTGAGGAGTTGACCAACCTCATCAAGACTATCCGCAATGCTATGAAGATTCGAGACATGGCCAAATGTCTGGAGGAGTTTGAGCAGTTATGTCGAGCCTTTCTCAAGAGCAAGACTATAGTGGACAAAGAGGGTGTTCCCCCTTTTTATATTCGCCTTCTGGCTGACTTGGAGGACTACCTGAACCAGGTCAGTAGCTCAGAGTGAAACCGCAACTGAAGATACCATCCATGCAGTTTCTTAATGTGTTTTTATTTTTATTTTTTACTGTATATTAACCTTTGTCTGACATTATTGGTAGTCCCCAATTTTCTTATGCAATGTAAATGATATACATAATTTTCTTTCCAGCTTTGGGAGGACAAAGAGGGCAAGAAGAAGATGAACAAAAACAACGCAAAAGCCCTCAGCACACTGCGTCAGAAGATCCGCAAGTACAACAGAGATTATGAAACAGAAATCGCTGCATACAAGGAGGTAAATAAGGAAACTTTCTTTCCGTGGTGTTGTGCTTTAGAACATACAGAAACTTTACTGGTTAAGCTATATTAAATACACTTCTGGGCAGAAGTCAGGTGGGGTGCTATTACAGTGTGTCACATGAATTTGTGTTCAAATTTGTGTGTATTACCACCACTTATATAGCTGCTTGGTTTCCACTGGATCAAACTGTGGATGTACCGGGCAGCTTCCATGTGTGTAACTGAAAGTGCATCAGGAATCATCGTTGATGAACAAAGGTAAAATCTTAATGTCTTCTCTCTGTCTCTCTCTCTCTGTTAGAACCCACAGGAGTCTGCTGATGAAGAGGAGGAGAAGGAGGCAGAGGAATCTGGTAAGCTTGCTGTGTATGCATATTTTTGTGTTGTATTCTCCAAACTCAACAAGCTGCTGCAGAGGAAAAAGAAAAGCTCATGAAGAGCTCTGCCTACGCTGTGTACAGTTTTGGGATTGGAGGTTGTATTTTATCACAGACGCGAGTGCTACGTAGCAGCTTTATGCATTTCGTGAAAAACACTGTTGCAATAATTGTATTAAGATCACAGGAGAATATCTACATGTTAAGACATCATAATGGTTTTAGGAGAAAGATAAGATTGCCTTCATTCAGACAGTGGGTAAGTTGACTTGTTACAGCAGATCAGTGCAAAATTAAACATAAAATAAAACAATTTAAAAAAGAAAATAAAAACAAAAAATATAGAAAAGGAGAATATAGATAGAAAAAATAAGACCTGAATTTCCCAACTATCAGCAGACTATACACTGTAGACTATATATGTTATTGCACATTGCAACTTATTGCACCAATTATATACAATATTGCACAGATTTGCATCCTAAGGTAGATTTAAGTGAAGAGTGCTCATGGTAAGTGGCTGTGAATTGCAAATAGACCAAAAACAAGCGTTGCTGCATAATTTTGAATAATGCCAAATAACAGACTTAATGAATAAGTGCAAGCATCATCCCTTAAATTCACCCTACTTTTTGTCCTACAAGGCTCATCTTCTGACAGCGAGGGAGAGGCAGGCGATGATGGTGTGTCAGCCAAGTCCTTCCTAAAGAAAAAGCCTGAGGCCGCCCCAGACGCCAGCAAGTTCCTCAAATCTGCCAAAGGATCCGGGGTAACAGTCCAGCATGCCTCCAAGAGAGAACCACGAGAAACCTGTAAAGCTCATTTTAATGTCAGCTAATGTAATGGAGTTTTTCTCACTCAACAGGATGAGTCGTCCTCTAGTGATGATGATGACGATGATGAAGACTGGGGCTCAGATTCTGTAGACAGTGGCAGTGAGAGCTCCGATGAAGGGGAGGGGAAGAGCTCTTCCCTGGCTGTGGTCTTCCTCAAAAAGTGAGTCTCCCTCTCCACATATTTTGTTTTTGGTTTTCAACAGAAAAAATATGATCAAAGGGCAACACTGCAGCACAAAGCAAAACCTCATGGATACTTTTCGTGGATTTCCTTTGTAAGTATGTGTTGCCTCCGACAGATTATGAATCACATCAATTGTCTTCGTCTGTTGTAAATTAAATACATTGGGGGTTTTGACTGTTGGACAAAGCAAGAAGTTTGTAAGCGTTTTTTTAGGACACAAGCGATATGTACACTTACCACCACACGCTGTGTGTTCGTCCTCAGGACCCAGGAGACTGAGAAGACCAGTGAGAAGAGGTTGGGGAAGAAGAAGAAGCCCAAGAAGAAAGAGCGGCTAGAGGAAGAGGCTGAGGAGGAGGGAGGAGAGGAAGTCGAGGGAGGTTGGGAGAAGGTGAAGGGAGGCGCCCCTATGGTCAAGGTAAAAGAAGAGTTGATAAAAGTCTGTATAGATTTATTGCTAACAATGCCACTGTTGCTAAAACAAGATGGAAGGAGAAATGGCGTATGATGTATTTCATCACCCTTTTTTTTTCTCGGTGAATCAGTTTATGTCGATATTTATTTTCTGATGTTGTGTATTCCATCTCTCAGGAAAAGCCGAAGATGTTTGCCAAAGGAACAGAGATCAACGTACCCGTGGTGGTGAAGAAGCTGAATGAGATCCTGCAAGCAAGAGGCAAAAAGGGCACTGACAGGTAAGTAAAGCTCCGCTTAAAAGGTTATATGGGCGCACATATTATTCATAATTTAAAGCCCTACTCCAGCCTGTTTTACTTCCTGTTTTTCGGTTAATGTTCTCAAACAGAATGGGGATGTGGTTTTAAAAAAAAAAAGCAATAAGTTAATGAAATATCCCAAGTTGCATAGCGAATCCTTACAAGGCAAAGTGACTGCCAAGTCGGAAAGTCTCATTATCGTCACATATCTGTAATATTTCCAGTGAGTGTTATACATTGAAATCAATTATGTAGATGTAGATATTATACATATCATAATTTCTGATCCCCACTCCTGTTTTCTCCGTCTGACAGGGCTGCCCAGATTGAACTGCTCCATGCTCTGGCGAACATCGCTGCTGAGAATAACTTGGGCCACGGTGTCGCGGTCAAAATTAAGTTCAACATCATCGCCTCCCTGTACGACTACAACCCCAACCTGGCGGCCTTCATGAAGGTAAGACCGCTGTTTCTGAATGTTACGGGTTCTGTAGTATTCAGTGTTTGCACCAGGGCTTTGAAGAATTAATCCAAAAGGATTTGATCAGTATATATGATGTAATAGAGCCAGTGAAATTCATGATAGTATTTCATGTTGTGAAATCAAGAAGCAAAAAACAATTTAAATGCACCAAAATGTGTTTAACTGTAAGGACTCTGATCCTTTTGTGTCAAATGAAATATTTCTGACGTTGTTTACCTGCAGCCTGACATGTGGAAGAAGTGCCTGGAGTGTATTGACGAGCTGCTGGACATCCTCTTTGAGCACAGCAACATCTTCATTGGGGAGAACATCGCAGAGGACAGTGAGAATCTGGTCACCTCAGACCAGGTATCATATCTCCTCTTTCCAGTCTGTTACATTTGTGGTATTTTTGGGTGGCAGTGTGTGCTGGTTGATGTCTAGACCATTCTAAATCTAAGTAAAACTATATCTGTTTCTGTATATGTAGGATATGTGGGTTTGTATGCATTTTTTTAATGTATGGAAGCACACTTTGTTTTTGTTTTTGTTTTTGTTTTTTTAGTTTACATGGTATCTGTGCTGGTGATTTATGCAACGATCGCAAATAGCGATCATACTAGGCTATTTATTTTAAAAAAAGAAAATAGGCCAAACCTTTTGTCACTGCAGCAGTAATTTTGCCATGCTGGCAATCCAAGGGAGCTCTTTTGCTGGCTTCCTGGCTTTGCAGTATTTCGTTGTGCTTTTTTACCTCGCTGATCCTAATTTAAAAAAAAAATAATAATAATAAATTGATTCATTTGTGGGGGGGTTTGTCAGCCCTTCAGGGTGCGTGGTTGCATCTTAACTCTGGTGGAGAGAATGGATGAAGAGTTTACCAAGATCATGCAGAACACTGATCCCCACTCTCAAGGTGAGCCAAACCAGAAAACAGACTCAACAATTATTTTTCATTTTGATCATTATCACTTTAGATGTGAAAGTAAATCAGAGTATTTGCAAATCATGCTGTTGCAAGAATCCCTGAAGTGTGTGGCTGCATCATTTTTGGCTTTCGAAAAGCTCTTCCTTGTAGCTCATTGCTCTTTTCTCTGCTCCTCTTTCAGAATATGTGGACAATCTGAAAGATGAGGGTCATGTTTGTGGCATCATCGACCGACTGCTCAACTACATGGAGAACAAGGGCAGCACTGAGGAGATTTGCCGCATCTACCTACGCAGAATCATGCACACCTACTACAAGTTTGACTACAAGGCTCACCGGCGCAGCCTGGGCCTTCAGGGAGAGTCCAAGGTGAGAGAAGCTCTGAAGTGGTACAGCCTGCTGAAGGAAGAAAGACGCTTCACTATATAACAAAAAATAGATCCTCAGTATGAGTGTGTTTGTATGTACACAGAGCTGTGTGTGGTGTGCTGAGTTGTCTCTCCGTCTGCTGTTTAGTCTGAGCAGGACCAGGAGGAGAGCGAAGGGGAGGACAGCGCTGTGATCATGGACCGTCTCTGTAAGTTCATCTACGCCAAGGATCGCACCGACCGTATCCGTACCTGCGCTATCCTCTGCCACATCTACCACCACGCTCTGCATTCACGCTGGTACCAGGCCCGCGACCTGATGCTGATGAGCCACCTGCAGGACAACATCCAGCACGCTGACCCGCCCGTACAGGTAGGCAGACGGTATTTCTTTCGGGCGTATTGTCCTGTGGTGCAGCTTTGTGTCTAAGCATCCGTTTTCTCTCACTTGTGTAGATCCTGTACAACAGAACCATGGTCCAACTTGGCATTTGCGCATTTAGGCAGGGCATGATTAAAGATGCCCACAATGCCCTGCTGGACATCCAGTCCTCCGGCCGTGCCAAGGAGCTCCTGGGTCAGGGTTTGCTCATGAGGAACATGCAGGAGAGGAACGCCGAGCAGGAGAAGATTGAAAAGAGAAGACAAGTAAGTCCTGCATAAGCAGAAAAGATACGTACACATTTGCGTAAGAAATCAGAAATACTTGATGAATCTGGGGGAAATTGGAATGCCTTACAGCTGCTCTTATACTGTAGAAAGGAAGAAGAAAAAAAATGTGCATTGTGCTGCCATTAGTAATGAAGCTGTATATCGATTTCAAGGTATACCGTGTTATAAAAATTGATATTAACATTATTATGATGTGTACAGGGAGACTTTTTTACACATGCTTTCATTTTTAAAAAATGTTTCAAGTTTTAATTTTAAACCACTCAACCAAATGATAACATAGTTAATAATAATAGTTATAATAGTTAATCAAACTGATAATGATAATTCTGTAATACCTTGATACCACAACATTTTCTGAGATGGTTATTGTGCCATGAAAATCTCACACTTTTGCAACCGTAGCTACAATTTATAGCATTATATACATATAATTTTAAAGGTATAACAAATTAGAGATGTTTTGTTTAAATATGTGCAAGTGTTAAGAACAAATAGTAGTCTATAAGTCTTGTCTTAAAGTTACAGTTGAATTATTATTGAACAAATAATGAAGAGGGCTTCACGTCAGTGTTGCGTTTTGTACAGTGTTGCGGTTGAAAGAGTACAGTATTGCACAGTTAAAAATAAATGATAATAAGTCATTTATAGGTTATATCTGCTCCTGAGGGGTAGTTTCCTTGTTGATAACTCGCTTGGTGTGATCTGGCTTTGCTGAATAAATGAGAAATGGTATACCTTTAAAGGTATACACGTAATTATGCATAGACTCGTGCAGGAGTAGTCTCTCTCATTATGACCCACTGGGAGTCTGTAGGGGTGTGTGTTTCTGCAGAGACTCTGCCCTCTGCGTGTTTTTTCGTCTTTTCTTCCTCTCTTCTGTGTTTTGGTCATGTTATGGGTGTGCACCCCCACAGCGCTCATGTGAGGTCGGGGCATAATAAAAAGGTAGCGACCAGGCACCAGACCGGCATCAGACACAGCGTCAGAAAAACACAGATATCGTGAGGTAAAATACCAACGATTGAATCTGTGGTTGGATCTTTACACATAGTACTCAACAACCCTGCATAGTATACCTTTTAAGGTTTATGTAACAGAGGTTCTCATTTTAATAGGGCTCTTCGATCATGTTATACAGGAGCGTTGCAGCCGTTTTGGGCAGAATCAGTGAATTTTAGCCATCTTAGTGCCACAATTCAAGGTTTGGCAATGTCACATGTCATTGGGTCTACCACCGTAGCCCAGACTGAAATATCTTGACAACGACTGGATGGATTTCCATCAATGAAGTACTAAGACTCATAGTCCCCAGAGGATGAATCCTGCCCACCTTTCCTTTAGTGCCACCATGAGGTTGACATGTTTTAGCTAATTACTTAAAGGACAGTTTTGATGTCAGGTTGTCCAGAACTTTACCGCATTATCATAACATTTCTGTTTCTGCCTCACAGGTGCCATTCCACATGCACATCAACCTGGAGCTGCTGGAGTGTGTGTACCTGGTGTCAGCCATGCTGCTGGAAATCCCCTACATGGCCGCCCACGAGTTTGACGCCCGCCGCAGGATGATCAGCAAGCAGTTCCATCACCAGCTCAGGGTGGGAGAGAGACAGCCACTGCTGGGTACGCAACACGACCCCTGACGACTTTTACCACCGACATGTTTAATCCACGGAGAACCCAGAGAGGATAACTGCATCTGTCTTTGTCCTTCAGGACCCCCAGAGAGCATGAGGGAGCACGTGGTGGCAGCCAGCAAGGCCATGAAGATGGGAGACTGGCGCACCTGCCACTCATTCATCATCAATGAGAAGATGAACAGTAAAGTGTGGGACCTGTTTCCTGAGACGCAGCGAGTGCGCGAGATGCTCGTCAGGTTAGCACGAACAATCGTCGTTCGATCTGATCGACTTCTTGTTGCGGTTTAGGTTGCGTCTTAATGATTTGAGAAATTAAAACTTTTGTTTGCTTTCTATCAATTCAAATGACAATGAACACTCAGGTCATGATTATTTTAGATCATGCTGTGATGATTTCATTTGGCAATTCAATGATTATTTACAAATATACAGGTGCTGCCATATTTAAATTCATTTTTATGAATTTCATGTTTGCGTTTCCTTCTGTAGGAAGATCCAAGAGGAGTCACTGAGGACTTACCTGTTCACATACAGCAGTGTATACGACTCCATCAGGTAAGAGCACGATGCTAATGTCAGTCACTGCTAAAATGCTAGTTTGTTTCAATCAGTGTTTTATACGTAGCTTTCAGTCGAAGCCTCAGTTTGTATCCACTTAAGCTGCATTTCTACCAAATACTTTGATTACAGAACCCTTAGAACCGGTGTGTTATTGTATGTACATGTACTTTCAACCTAGATCTGTTCATTGTTTCCACCGCACAGAGTACTCTTAACTTAAGCTGGATATATTACTGGATGGAAATAGCCGCGTCATAGCTCCTTCCAACTCTAGCTGCAGTTCTTCATTGATGATGCAGAGGACGTCTACACCTCGCTCATCGTCCGCTGAACAGAGTTGTATGCCAACATTTTCAGTACAAAAAAAGAACAGGCTGGAGTGTCTCAAGTGTCTGTTACAATCAGCGGGATATTTAATAAAGCAGATTTGTGTATTAAGTCTTCGTAGAGCATGGGTGACGAGGGTAGTTGTAGGCCACCTTTTAGTACTGGATCAGTGTGCTGCGTACCTCAACAGAGCGTAACAAAAAACATGTACAGAATTCAACTTCTTCATTGGTACCTGCCACAAATTTTAACAATGGAAACACAACAATAAAAAGCAAGTTTTTACTGGGGGAAAAAAAATAATGTTCCATGTTTTGTGTTTGTCCTCCAGCATGGGGACACTGTCTGAGATGTTTGAGTTGGAGATCGCCACAGTTCACAGCATCATCAGCAAGATGATCATTAATGAGGAGCTCATGGTAAGTTTCATGGGTTCTTTGTTCCGTTTAAGTGTAATTAATCATTTTAGACACAACACAACATCCATAACATGATTTCCGTTGCCTTTTTACATGTTTTACCTGCACAAATTTTGTTTCGATTTGTGTGATTTTCTTTTCTCAGTTTAAGAACTCTAAATATTTTCTGTCCTCTTGCCAACAGGCGTCACTCGACCAGCCCACACAGACGGTGGTGATGCACCGCACAGAGCCCACCTCCCTGCAGAACATGGCTCTGCAGCTGGCAGAGAAACTGGGCAGTTTGGTGGAGAATAACGAGCGTGTCTTCGACCTCAAGCAAGGCGTCTATGGAGGCTACTTCAACAGAGGTGAGTTTGGACAGCATGCTTCACTGTGTGCCATATTTACCATGTATGTCTGCATGTTGTTTACGTCAGTCTTTTTTTTGTCAGTAAACGTGTCACATAAAAGCCCCTCTCCAGTGCCATGAATGCTGTGCTTTGTAAAATCCCTGAAACATTTCTTGCTATTTAAGCTTCGTAAGCGCTTTCTGAGAAGCAATGATAACTGCTTGTTCTTGCATTACAGATCAGAAAGGTGGTTACCAACAGAACAAATCTTACAACAGAGGTATGTGCTAAACAGAGGTTGCACTTTGATACAAAAAATAATGTTTTGACCATTTGATGACCTGCCCAACATGCATCTAATCCTCTGCAGATGCTGTTAATTTGTTACTTCTTTAAACTATGTTGCTGACTTTGTTTGCATTTAATCAGTAAGTTAACATGTAATGCATTAAAATGTTGGATTAAGGATAAGGGTCAGGTTATGTCCTAACAGAGGTAGTTTTTAGTGTTTATAGACACGATAAATACGGGGATAATGTTGCACATTTTCGGACCGTCTCTCTCGGATAACAGCCATAGTGTTGCTTTGGTTGTTCACTTGAAAAATGAATGAAATTGTGTCATGAATGAAAGAAAGAACTGGAGGAAGAAGTTCAAACTGTGGCGCCTTTCTCACCTCTACATTTGTCCAGTCACTGCATGAAGTAGGTGTGAAAGTCTGATTTTCAGTTTCCAGAAGTTACAGATATCATAGGACAGTACTCAATCCAAGGTCAGCAAGTTGAGGGAAGGCGTTTCAAAGCTGTTTCACAATGTAACAAAAAGTTCTGAAGCATACTGGCAGCTAAAGTTTATTTTAAATAGTCCTTATTTTAAGTAGTAATTTTAAATTGATATTGCAGTGCGTAAACCATTTAAATGATTAAATTATTTAAATTGATTTTCTTTTTGTCTTACGATTAATTGTTGCCACGTGGCAACTCCTCATTAACGCTTTCCTGTTTGCATGTTCACAGATCAGAAAGGTGGTTACCAGCAGAATAAGGGAGGCTACCAGCGAGGCGGCTACAGAAATCAAAACCACCAAAACAATTACTGAGCTTGAAATGTGTGAATTTCGAACTCTTCACCTGAACCAGTCTTCATTCCATAACAACTTTAGTTCCTGCGCTCGGCGCTTGGCTGTGTGCTGTTTCTCTGTCACTTGACTCACAACAGCTTTCAGCTGATCCTGGAACAGCTGAAAGTTTTCTGCAGTACAAGCCCTTCGCACTGCAGCTGCAGAGTGTGGTATTTCAGAACAGTCGACTTCTCTGGACAAACATGAAGAGTTTTTAAGGTTATTATTGCTAATAGAAAAAAGTAGTGTGGCTGGCTTGTGGCAGCTCAGTCAGGTGACAGACGCTTCAGGTATTGTTGACTTAAACTAAATAAACAACTACAACAATGACAGTGTTTTGAGTTTTCTTTTTCGCAGTTTTAATTAAATTTTGGCTGTTTTTATTTTGAATTTTCAAACAAATCAAAGCATGAAACAAAAAGAAAATTATGTAAAACCCACTTCCTACTCTCAAAAAAAAAAATCATTACAGGGTTCCCATGGATCCTTAAAAAGTCATACAATACATTCAGTTCATTCATCTAAAAACAAAAACACCCTAAATTGACAAAAATATCTCAATCTATCAGAAGTCATAAAAATAGGTGTGATATCATGAATTATTTTTTTCTGACCCATTGCAATATCTCAAAATAATCTCAAAACACTTGTTTTTAAAATAATGCCTTTTGCATGAATGTGATAAGAATAGAGGAATCAGTAATACCCATTTACACTCACCCCATCCTATCAAATGACAAAAAAAAAACAAGCTTTTTCCAAAGCAAACCAAATGGAAACTTTTATAATAAGCTGTTCATTGTTTTTTCTGTTCCACTAAAAGTTTTGAATTTGTTCAACTTGACCAAAAAAAAAAAACAACTTTATTATGTTACAATAAAAATAGGGGCAACATTTTTGCTAACCTTCAAAATTTGGTTGCCTTTGAGATTTTTAATTTTTTGTAAAAAAAAAAAAAAAAAAAAAAAAAAGCCTAAAATTCAGTTCCAAGTGCCATTTAAAAAAATTCTCATAGTCTTGTCTTAAGCTGTAGGAAACCTGTGCTAACATTACATCTTGTGATGGTTGCCAGGCATTTTATGCATCAGTTGACAAATGAATTTGCAATATTATTTTGCATAAAACAGAGGAGGTCTGTCTTGAAATAGATCTTCAATAATTTAATGTGTCTGGTTTTCTATGCAGTAAAACTGTTGCTGCTCCCTGAGATATAATCCTAATTCTTGATGTTTAATAATAATTTTCTAATTTAATTAGGCTACAAACTGAAGGAACTTTTATTTAGAGGACTTTAAAGACACAACTAGAGTGTGTCTTTGCTTTATGAACAAAATGTGAAAATGTACCCAAATGCTTAACATATTTACACTATAAGATTTGGCAATGAGAAAACCCTAAACTACACATGGCAATAATCCAGAATTTCTGAAAGATGCACACATTTTGTTGGAGGCTTTCAGCCAAAATATGTAGGTGTGAGCTATGCAACACGGAAGACTTATTATATTAAGAGTGCCTTAGATTTTTCCTCTTGTTGAAACAGGTCTTTATTCTCTAGCAATGTATGTGTGAGAGCCTTACTCATCCAACCGCCACACGGCAAAAGGTAAATAGGTCACAGCTCAGCCAAACATTTGTGAGACTCAGAAAACGACTAACCAGCAAACAACAGACTCAGTCACTGTCACTTCCATTGCCATAGTCTCTTGTTACTAATTAGTTGTAATGAACTTTTGTTGTTAGGCAATGCATTTACTGCATTGGATTAGCAGGCAAAAAGGACAGAAGTAATCAATATGTTAAAGCAGTTTATTACTATAAAACAAAGATATTAACAGTATTTAATGTGTGAACCTGATTGAGCCATCTCTACCATTTGGTTTAGGTTTGTCATGCATTTGTTACTATAGTCCCAAGAAACTAAAAATTGCAAAAAAAAAAAATCAAATGCTTTTTACTAGGTGATGACTTTAAAGGGTTAAAACAAATATTTTCACACTTATTTTCCCCACTTGTCAATAACTCATTGTTCAGTTTAAAATATACACACTCATTTTGATCAAAACTACACTACCTGTTGCAATTTCATTTGCGTTATCCATTTCACTTAAGATTTTCATCAGCATGCAGTATTACAAACCCAATAACTCAAGCAATATGTTAGTGAACCTGGATTTTAACTTTTCTTTATGTTCCCATGTGGCTCCCTTACTGTCACTGTTTCCTGATTGGGAATCTTAATGTGTGTGTTCATTTGTTCAGCACCAGTGCCTCTTCTCTCTTTTCCCTTTTAGTGGCTAATCAGCTGCGTCTCCTCAGACTCAGTCTCCTGTAGAGCTCTTTCCTCAGTAGGTCCCTCTCTTTGCGGATTCCCTGCAGCACCGTGCGGTTCTCTTGAGCCCGACGCACCAGATACGGGAGCGTGTCGTCCACTGAGCCATATGGCACTGACTTGTAGACGGTATAACCCTCCTTAGCTGCAGGGAAGAGAGAGTATTTTAGAATTTAAATCCTGACCATAGCAGCTTAAATGAAAAGAAATTGATGATCAGAGCTGCTGTCCTATAACTTAAAGTTTGCAAGTTCAGTGATTCCAAGAATCATGAATCATCAGGCTGTAATTAAAAAAGGCACCCTTGCAGTAAATTTAAAGAATGCCATTTGAGACACAGCTCACCCAGTGTTAGAGAGACATGATCACACATGCCCAGCAGCTGGCCGAAACACACCGAGCCTCCATCAGAGTCAATCCCCAACTCCTCCATCCTGATGATGATAAACAAAACAGCTCCGACATATAAGGCAGTAGTACCCAACCTGGAGCTCAGGACCCCACTAGGGGTCACTAGATAAATTTTAGGAGTCATGAGAAAATTAAAGGGGCACAAATTCATCTGCACATTGATTTGTGCAGATGAATTTTGCCTCCTCGAGCAGATCCTCTAATTGCGACGCCTGCTTAGGATGAATCAATTTTGCAGATTTACTTCATTTTCAGACTTCTTAAAAGTCTTAAGCCCCAACTGATGCTTACTCAGGTGACATCACTTGAGGAAACAAATTCATGCTATAAAAGGTTTTACTGAATTCTTGAAGACTAATCTACAATCTGCTTATTTTTTCTGTTTGTGATTTTAGAGTTCACAAGGCTAAAAGGCTGGGAACTACTACTATACAGCATCAAGGGACATTCAAGTAAAGGTAAGTAACATTAGACCACAAAGATAAATATTTGAATCATTAGTGGTCCTGGTTTAAAACAGATTAAAAAAAATCATCATATTCATTCATTATATTAAGTTTCTTAAAGCCGTAGGGACCCTCTCAGATCTACTCTAAATGAGTCCGATGTGATTTCCACATCATGTGGTCTAACCGTTTGGCAGCTCGTCTCACTGACTCCTCATTGTGAGTGGCGACTATGATCCTGAAGTGATCGGGTTTCTGGGATATTTCTTCCAGCATCACATCCAACGAGCCGTTGTAACTGCACAAACACAAACACATAATATGTGTTGGTTCACTGTCTAGTTTACTACATGCAACAGTTACTTGCTAATGCACCTGAGTTGAATTTAATCAAGATTTTTAGCATAAATTCAGGTGCACCTGTAAAACTGACCAAACCCACATTGCTGCTAGACTCAGTTTATGTAATTTTGTTATTATCTGAGATGCATCTGTGTATTGGAGACCTACTGCTTCCTATTCACCTGTCATTAGTGTCCTCCCAGCACTGGTGGACGGGGTCAACACGACCCTCCTTCTCTGCCAGCTTTCTCTCTTTGTCCATGTAGGCTCCTCGTACCAACTTGACCCCCAGACAGAAACCTTCGTTCTTGGACAGAGACAGCGCTTCCAACAGGAGAGACCTGGACTCCTGAAAGACAGATGGAGAGGGAGACATTTGATAATGTAAGACGATATTTACATAGTCTTTTTAAAGGAATACTTCACTTGCAAAATGACCATTTTTATATCAGTTAATCACTGCAAGTTATGTTGAATTATGGAAGAAAACTTTGTTTTCTTGCATGCTTCAACATGCTTCAATGTTGAGTTAAAAAAAGGCGAGCAATCTTCATGAATTGAAGTAAATGGGGGCCACATTAAAAACAGCAAAACTATATCAAAACATCCTCTTACAAACATTCTTGTGCAGTATACTTCCCAAACACATGCATTTTCACGGCCCTCTTTATTTAAATTCATTTAAAAAATGTTCGCCGTTTTTGGATTCTCTCTTTTCTTCATAAATGTTCAGATATTTGTAACAACGGGAGGAGAAAAAAACAGAAAAGGAGATTAAAATATTTGCCTTCAGATAACACTGATAAGTGTTCCAAATCCAGACGCCATCTTTGTTAAACTTCTTCATCATCGCCATGGTGACAAGAGAGAGGGCGGGGTTCATGTAGGTGTACTCAGCATCAACCAGGACTCTGACTTTGTTTACACTTGCCTAAAAAAAGCAAAATGAATCTTAAGTGTCAATTTGTTGAAGGCGTGAAGTAGAGATTCAGAATTATGTGAATTTTCCCATGATCCTCCTTATCCATACCTCTGCTATTTTGTTGAGTCTCTGCAGGCCACAGTGGAAATGGACAACTTCACTTTTATCTAAACCAGGGAAGTTGACTGTCTACCAACAAAGGTCAGAGGTCATTGAACAGAATCAGACTCATCAACACTGTAAAGTATAAAGTGAGGTATATTTAGTGTTACTGGGTTATTTTTGGTGTACTGTGGATGCACCTCTCCATCCATAGCTCTGAGGAGCAGATTCAGGTCATACGGTTGTTTTGCGATGAGGGTTGTGAGTTTCACCTTGATGTAAGCAGCACAGACTCGTCAGTGGGAAGAAAAACACAAAATTCAAGAACAAACCGGAACAGCGGTGCACACATCAAACACCAAAATGTGTATTTTTATCTTTTTTTTCCCACGTCCTTGAACTACATTCAGCTACTGTTTTATCTTAAAAGCCTGGGAATTTTGCAAATTATACCAAAATGCCCAGAAAAGTCATCACTGTACCAGATAAATCCAATGTTAAAACCACCCTCTATTGAAAGATTTCTAAAGTTAATCAAAAGGTCTTTCCTGTCATTTTTTAAAACATGCAAACATGTTAGTAGCAGTTCAATTAAAAATGATTCATTTTCTAAAAACATTTTCTGACCGCCTTACACACAGCTCGGGGCTGATCAGGGCCGTGATCTTCAGCTGCATCATTGGGTCTTTGCTCCAGGTGTTGTTGTGGGAAATCCGCACGCATTCCAACATTGCCTCCATGTTGTCCTCATATCTTTTCTCTCTGGTTATGACCAAAAAAAGGAACAAAAAGTTATAATGTATCTCCCTTTTCCATATACAAATGCATCTCACTTGTAAAGCAGTAATTTTCAAACATTATGTGCTCCCACTATGACCAGCACTACAATACAGTAGTGTAGGCAACCCTATAGCCACGCTGTACAAAAGGTAGCACTAAAACTGGCACTCAAACTCGGTCACACAATGCTGCAAGGGCCAGCGCCTCATCAGGAGCTGTGGAGACTTCACCGACGCTGTTTAAGTGGCCGCCAGCACGTGTGTTGATGGATCGTCGAGCCACTTCAGTTTCAACAGAGCTGCTCAAAATATATGGATATATGCGCCGGCTATGTTTATGAGCCTGACAGTGCAGCGGGCTGATATCAAAACAAAAATATTACATGAAAGTCAAAATTTATTTTAGAGATCTCATAGTTTAAGTATTTTCATTTGAAATGTTCCATTATTTTGATAGCATTATACATACATTTTTTAACAGATATTTCAGAGATTCCTCCCCTTACCACTAGAGGGAGACTCCAGTCGTACCATGGATGTATAAAGAGAACTGGATGCAGCGTTAGAGGCCAGGCCCTGTTCATTACTATGAAAGTTCCTTTGTGGCGTGTTTGTGTGTAGCGTTTGGATTCTACACTTTTGATTCCCCTCCGAGAATCGCCACCTTAACGTGGTGGAGGGGTTTGTGTGCCCCTGTGATCCTGGGAGCCGTGTTGTTGAGGCCTAATTGCCTCTGGTAGGGTCTCCCAAAGCAAAGTGGTCCCAGGGGAGGGGCCAGACTAAGAGCGGTTCAAGGACAACCATGACTGATTGGCACTTTTGTAAGCAGAGTACCTGGCCCTGTATGGGGTCGATGGATGGATGGATGGAGTTTTGACACTGTGTCAAATTGGCTTTTAAGCCTGTTACACTTACTGGCGACTTGAGAGGTACACATGCCATAATTTTAGAGGAAATGTGCGTGTTGTTGTGTGTGTTGTTATGATCCATCCATCCTCTAATATCAGCAACAAACAGGCCGTGATCTAACTGTGTTACCCCACAGTGAGGACAACAGCAATCACAATCTAAAATGCGACCAACAGCTTTTATCATGTTCTCTATCACATTTATTAGGCAACATGTTGACAGCCGTGTCTAGACAGGTCTGTCCCTCCAGGAGCTGTTGGCAGTTAGCCAGTATCTCTCTCTCCCCTGACGTCCACCCTGTTTTATTTTGTGGTATTTCATTTGCCTTTACCTTAATTTCCCTTTTAGTCATGGAAAATACTTTTAGTTACAACCCGAAAGTGGTCTCTCTTCCTTGGTACAGCCCTGAGCCTGGTTGTGACAACCTGATATGATCATTTTACACCCAGTTCTAAGAAAAAACTGTGGTAGATGCACTATAAATCCCACAAGGGCACGTGTAACGACATTAATGTTAGACTGCCAAAGGGAGGAGCATACGGAAGAAAAACCAGCACCTCCACTGTTTTTATTTACTTCAGTTCTCTTTGCAAATTGGAGGCTGATGACTTTGCTCAATGCCAAGTTAAGTTTGTTGCATTTTGATTATTTTTCATGTTTGTATACATTAGGATGTAGTTTTTGAGTTATTAAGAGTCTGTCGTACCCTGTGCTCTCTCCCAGATCCTCCTCAATTGGCACCGCCAGCATGGGCCTCAGTCCCAGCAAGCTCATCTTCTCCATGGACTGAGCGATCTCGCTCTCATTCTCTCCGGCCACAAACTGGGCGTACACGGTGGGCCGCAGCAGCATGGAAAACCCCCTCCGCCCCAGGAGAGTGCGCGCGATCGACATCAGCTGTACGGTGAAGTGGAGAGGAGGAGAAGGAGAATGATGGAGAGGAGGATGGAGAGGAGGATGGAGAGGAGGATGGAGAGGAGGATGGAGAGGAGGATTGGGACTCATGAGGCGACACAGCAGCAGTGGTGGAATGTAAGTACATTACTCATACACTGTACTACAGTTTTGAGGTACTTTTACTTAACTTGTATCTTTTTATTTTATGCTACTTTTGACTTCTTGTTTAATAAGCAGTGTGTAGGGTTTAGTGGCGTCTAGTGGTGAGGATTACAGATTGAAACCAGCTGAAACTTCTGTGTGTTAAACGCAAAACTCCCGGTTTGGATTCCTTTAGCATTCATTGTTCTGGGAGGTTTTACCGGGAGCTGAATCATCCGCAGTCTCCTCCTCCCCAAAACAGACCAGGTGATGTTAACTAATCAAAAACGGAATAAAGCTTTTCCACGTTTTAAATCATTGTTTTTCCGATGCTGTTCAGCTTGTTTCAGACCGGCCACAACTCCAATAACTCCTACTGTGAGCTCAGATTTTTTTTCTCTGATAACTTGAGATAACTTTATAAATTATTTCAAGGCTCCAGCTTCAAAAATATGAGGATATGCTGTTTTTCTTTTTATTTAAATGTCTTTGTCAAATCAAACAATCAAGAAAATAATCAGTGAATATATCCATCGTGAAAGTAATAGTTGCAGTCCTATACGAAATCATAATTAGCTCCACATCAACCAACTACAACAGTAAAATTCTGACTTTACCTTAATGTACAAGTAATAATAAAATAATGACATAATTATATAACAATCACAGGAAATTTTTACTTTTAACACTTCAAGTACATTTCCCTGATTCAACATATTATACATACTTTTGTTTATTTGTTATGGCTAATTTATTTTTTAAGTAACATTTGCAATTTCAGGACTAGACTACATAAGTATTTTCAGCATACACTGAGGTATTAGTACTTTTACTTATTAAATAGAAGATCTGCATACTTCCTCCATGGCTGCACAGAGGTAGTTATTGTGCAATGTTGCACCACAAGTGCAACTATAAAAACAAGGCAAGACAAGACAACAGTGAGTGGCTTGACACAATTCCTATTAAAAGAGTATCAAAGATTGAGTAAGAAAATATTAAGATGTGTCTCTCCATACATTTTCAATCACTCGTCAGTCTTACTCATCTAATTTTCCTCCCAATAATCACAAGTGTCTCACCTTTCCACAGTTGTTGACGAGCACAGGGAAGGAGCAGAGGCGGAAGACGCCCAGCGCACGCAGAAGCTCTCCCCAACTCTTCACCCTGAAGGCGCTGGGATCCTCAAAGGCCAGAGTCGCTGAGAGAAGGTCGGGCTGCTTGACTGCAACCGTCCTAGAGGCCGCGGTACCCAGCAGCCTCCATGACAAGAGGTGAGGGACCGAGGGACGCAAACGAGAGCAGATCATCCTCCCTGGAAAAGTGTGTATGTCTATGTTTATGAAGTATCCTCTCAGCTTGAAGGTGGCGTCTCAATGATTATAAGTGCCAGAGGGAATCCTCCTTTGTTGAAATGTTAGCGTGTGTACACTAAGGAGGCTGTGCATTAAATAGGAATGCAATAATCCAGAGAGTCAGAGAGGCATGATCAGAGGCTGGGTGGTCAGCTAAGGAGGAAGAGATGATCCTGCCGTATCAGAACCTGTTGGAAGAGGAGAAGGATAGCAGTCGCTGGATGTTAGACACATTATCAGTGACAGTGAGTTTTTTTGAAACAAAGCAAAAACAAAACAGCCTAAAAGAAACAGGACATTTTAGATGAGGTGTCTGCTTGGCTACTCCGAAAGTACCAAACGCATCTGAATTTGACACTAATTGCAAAAGAAATAAGTCAGGAGAAGCACCTCACACTCCTTCCCAAAAGTGTCTCTCGGAAATGACCTAAACGATAGAAAGCTAAGCAGGGGTGATTTGAGGATTTGCGTGTGAACCAGTAAAAGCCATCATCTTTTGGCTTACTCATGGGTTAATAAGTGACTACATTTAAGTAAACATCAAGTTGACCCTTAGCATCAACCCACAAATGTTCCCTTATTTTGACATCAACAAGATGGACATTAAAATTTACTTTGTGTCCTGTGAAACAACACTTTTCATGTTTGATCTGGCTTTTTTCTTCTTTTTTTTTTTGCCTAAGGCTTCAGAATGAATTTGGCTGTTAAAGGCAATTCTAGTCTGTGATTAGACATTCTCCAAGTTGCAGAATTCAGCTCATTACATTTATAATTATAGCTACATTATCAGTGCTTTTTAACAGTGAAACAGAACCAAAGTTGTCTTTCGTGATTTTGCAGTTTATTACAAGCATTTGTGAATCCGCATACAAAGTCTAAAAATTACCAACAGACCACGGGAGAAAAGTGGACACATAACGAACACTCCGGAGAGGTCAGTTATAATCGGAGGGGGGTTGAGTTTAAATATCTTTTCCTAAAAAGACCAAGCAAAGCAGGCAGGAGAAGAAATGATTAACTGGTGCCTGCTGCCATCCTTGTGACATATCTCTGACCTGACTGGCTGAAAGTCCTCTAACCTCACACACAGGTCGCTCAGGTCTTTGCTGTGCTGGCACACTTCAGATATTCAAGTAATAATGTAAAAAAAATAACAGGAGTCCAGTAGCAAACTATGAAAAAGCTTTTATTTCATCTGGCCTAACATCACTGAAAAATGAAAAAGTAACTGTCCATCTGAAAGAGTTTTGGTAAGGAAATACACACTCTTCTTATATGTAAAAACAAACTTTAAATTGAGTGTTGTGTTTGATTAAGCAGAGGACAGAGGTCAGAGGACTGGCTTGAGCGGAATGATGACTTTAGATTTTGGCAAGAGTTTGGGGAAAGTCTTGACTATTAGTTATGGAAAATGAGAACCATGTGACTTTTCCATTTGCATCAAACACAAATTAACAGCAAAACTCACGCACACTGTCCAACTTGCAAGAAAACATTTAATTGCAAGTAAAAATTTCAAATAAAATGTATTGCTGAAAGATTGCTGTAACAGTTATATTGTACCACAAATTTCCAAACATTTAATGAGTTTTACTAATTCCATGACTTTTCCAGGTTTTCAATGACCGTGGGAACCCTGAGAAGACTTTGGGCTGTAATCCATAAAAGAGATAATCCAAAGATCTCAATGCTAGCAAAATCTAAACACAATTTCTATTATTAGCATGTTTGATGTTTCAGTTGAAATGAATTGAATCAAAGTAGCCCCGGGCATGAGATGTTTTTTTTTTATTTCTTACACTGGAATGGATATTTAAAGGGGGAAAAAAACTCCAGCACCTATTTACAAATTTGGATCAATTTCATGAGTCGGTTTTTGAAGCCAAACTCTTGACACACACACACTTGCAGTACATTTAGCTACTTAAACTAATGCTACACATTGCTAAAACCCCTAAAAGCGCTATCAAGCCAACATTGTCAAAATTAACTATATTTTAAAACACAGCTCTTGTGCTCATATCCAGGTAGGACCCCTGAGGGTGGGCGTGACCATGCTGGTGTTGCCTGTACAGATGCCTGAACGGGATGGAGAGGGACGAGTGGGGGTCCTGACAGAGCCGGAGAGGGTAAGACGGAAAGGTTGAGTAGAGGGCTGGGGGAGGGGTGGAGGAGGGAAGACTGGATGGGAGTGATGGATCCAACTGAGGAAGGAGAGATGGGTGGTGCAGGACCATCTCTGGGCGATAGGGGGCGGCAGGATTGAACGGTGGGATGGCACCAATTTCAACTGAAGGGTATGTGGAGGTGGAGGCGTTGGGCAGGTTTTGGGCTGTTGGTGGAGCAGACTGCGGGAAAGAAGAGACAGCCAAGCAAGAGGAGGGCTGGAAAGAAGGGAGGGAGGATGGTGGATGGGTGAAGGAGGAAGTAGGGAAGGCAGCAGCAGCAAGAGAGGGAGTTTGGGCTTGGTGGCTCAGATTTTGGAGGTGAAGGGCATGGTGGGTAGAGTTTGGAGGCACATTTGAAAATGAGAGATTTTGCATGTGTGGAGGAAAGGCAAAAGATGTGGGGGCGCCGTGAGATGGCAGGGAGCACGGCAGACTGGGAGCAGGCGGTTGGTTGTGATTGGGGAGAGGCAGAGCTGTAACTGGAGCCGGATCAGGATTTGCAGGAAGGATATTTGGATAGATAAATGAGCTGTGATCGCTGGGTGAATTATCTCCGCTGGTGATAGGCTCACCCTGCAGCGGCTGACCAGGCTGGGTGAGCAGAGATTGAGCTGACATTTGGAGACCCGACTCACATGTGGAAGACGGAGCAGAAAAAGCTGTGGGTGTATGTGGGCTGATTGTCTCTTGGATGGTGTGATAGGTGTTGGCAGAAGGAGAGGAAGAGGACAGGAGTGGCTGTGGTGAGGAGGTGTTGGAGGGAGGCGGAGTAGGGAAGGTGAAGGAGGTCTGCTGAAGTGAGGGAGTGGTGGTGGTGGAGGAGGAGGGGAGCGTGGGGGAGGAGGAGAGGATAGAGGGATAGTCGATAGGTTGGGGATCGGATGTGTTTGATGGCTCCGGGAGGGAGGAGAAGGAGGCTGACTGAGGAAGAGGAGCAGAAGGGAAAGATGAGGAGTTGGCCTGAACATCAGGGAAGGTGGAGGTGAAAGCTGCTTCACCCAGAGTGTCTGATCTGTGGAGGAGAAAAGAAAACATGTATTTTAGTGCAAAAAAAATTTTTTATAGGTCTTATTAAGTCATACAAATACAGTTTATCACAGGTGTAATTGAAAAAAAAATAAATGTGCTGATGATAGTAGGTGAGACACAAAATAAAACAAGTGAGATTTACAAAATTCAGCAGACAAAAAAACCCTGAGCAATAACAAGAAAATTAAAAAAATGAGTAGGAAATTACAAAAAATGAGCCAGTATTACAAGAGTATAGTATGAATGGTGTCCATTCTTTTCAATGTAGGTTAATAAAGGTTAGTGCTGAAAAGATCTGTAGAATTTAGGAATTCCTCCCTCTCTGCACACCTACCGTTCAATAATCTGATTCGCCACCTCACTCCCCGGTGTGCCCTGCATCCCATCGGCCATGGTGATGCCAATATCAGTCATCTGTGATGCCATGAACGCCTGGCCCAGATGTAGCGGCTGCTCCGGGACCAGTGTGTCCTGATAGGAGGCGTCCTCTGGTTTGAACCCACAGGAGGAGTCAGGCAGTGCAGGCAGAGAGGCCAGAGCGAGGGCCTGCAGGTCTGAGCTGGTGGTTATGGGCTGCGGCAGAAGCTCAGCAGACTCGCAGGGATCACAGTTCACTGAGAGAGACAGAAAAGAGAAGAGAGTTTTTTTAAGGGGCCATTCAAGACAATTTAGTAGGGATATACTATATTGGATTTTTTTGCAGATATGCTGATATATAACAACTAATTTGCAACTAGTAACCAGTCCTGATAATATATCCACTTTTTTTCCTCCTAAATTTAGTGACCAGTCTCTTCTGTAGTGGAATTAATATCATAATATACAGACTCTTATTGTGATGGCCCACCAGCAGATGTAGATAAAAAAACTTCATCTTAGTCTTGTTTTTTTTTGTTTGTGAACGTGCCCCCGAGCCCTCAAACTCTCAAACTCTATATGAAAAAAAAGAAATGAGTCAAATATTACCTTTAAAGAATCACATCTAATTTGACTGACATATTTGTAAATTGGGTATAGCCGTACTCAGATTAGATGTCTTAAGTTAATAGCACAGATTTTGGATTTTCGAGAAAACATTCAGGGCTGCAGCCCCCGACACGACCTCCACTCCCTCTAAACCCCCTCAGCGCCCAGTCATAATTAAATAATGTCCAAATAAATTATTTAAAGTGGCATAAGTCTGGTTATCCCACTTACCAATATCAAGGGTTTCTGATAAGACAGATATTTTGCGCTTCTGTCTTGCATCTCTTTGTCTGCAGGGAGAAAAAAAGGAGTTTAGATCATCCACAATATGTATGTTCTGGTGTGAAGTGTTTCTATGCATTTTTTGTGAATTACTTTTTGCTGTTCATGCCGTCCTCTCTGAAGCCTTTAGCAAAGGGGTTGGAGTTGATCTTCAGCTCTGTGATCTGAAAACAACAACAAAACAACAATTTTAGAGCTGGTTTACCCTCTCTGCTCCCGTTCTTGGCTCACATTTTTTTAAAATTTAGCATATAATCTGTTATTGCTTGGAGAAATGTGTTCAGGGCACCGTGACTCTGCTGCTTGAGATAATGGTGTGTAGAAATATTTCTTTGCCTTAAACTGCACTCATTTTGTGCAGAAACATTTGCCTCTCTCTGCATATGTAAATGTGGGACTGTGGTACCTTGTTGTTCTGGTAGGCGGTGACTGTGATAAACTGGGTCTCAGGGAAAACGAAGGAGTGTTGCCCTCCGCCCCACCTCAGCACGTCTCTGGCTTCAATTACATGAACTCTGGGCTGGTAGCGATGCAGCGAATGCAAGATGATCTGGAAATAAAAGCAAAGAGGTTAACTCAAAATGCACCATAAGATCAAAAATCTACAAGTCATAATAATGATAGCAGTAATGATAAAAGACATAGAAGACACAATAAAACCTGTGTGTAAAAATAAGATAAGATCAGAATAGAATGCATCTTCACATGGATATATCCCACTTAATAATAATAGTAAAAATAAGGTAAAAAAAATAGGATTAGAATGCACAGAAGGCAAATGTAAGATGGAAAATAAAACCCATGGAGATAATATTAATAAAAATAAGGCTACAAATAGTGTGTGTATAAAATGCATAAAAGTAAGGAAAATGCAACATTTTAAAGAGGTGCGAAGCAGAATGCGAAGCAGTTCAGAGTTGGTTAAAGGCTAAATTGAAGACATATGTTCTTAGTTTTCTTTAAAAATATTTAGCGAGGTGGCTTCTTTGATATCTATAGGCTGTGTGTTCCACAGCTTTGGGGTGTAACTGACAAACTCTGTATATCCAATTTTCTTTTGGCTGTTTTGGGGAATTTCCAATAAAGCAGCTGCTCACAGTGTTTGTGAAGGCAAAGCAAGGAATGAGAGAGTCAGAAATGTAACTTGGTCCTTGTCCATTATGGGTCCATTAAAATCAATTCTAATGTTATAGGAGGTTTTGTTGTTGTGTTTGTGCTGGATCAGTCACTTTGCAGTACTCACGTGCCCCTGGGAGTCCAGTGTGTTGTTGGTGAGCTTGGCGTAGTGAAAGGAGATGGTGCGGCCCTGCCAGTGAGCACCTGTGGCAGGTGAGTCTGGGTGGATGAAAACCCGGTCCGGTAGCCTCGCCTCTGCACCGCCAACAGCCTGCCAGCCACCACCTTGGAAGCGATAGCGAGAGTTGTCCACAGGGATGATGTCCAGCAGGAGGATGTAACGCAGAGATGGGTTCAGACCTGAGAGCTTTAACCTCAGCCCGGGGAACATCCGTCTAAGAGGATGGGCCGAAAGTGGACAAAAAGCAGGAAAGTTGAGAGAAACAGGTTGTATTAGAGGCGTTGTGGAGATGACCTGAATGGTGAATTACAGGATGATTAAAAACTAAGATAAAGACAGATTGGGGTCAAAGGTCGGTGGGTTGTGTTCTCTCACCTGCCCTTCTTTGTGATGATCATCTCTGTGCCCACCGAGCTGAACTGCTTCCATAAAGACGCGTTCTCCAGCTCCATCTTCACCTCATCTTTCGAGGTTTTGGTGGTGGGGTCGCTGGGGACAGGGGGAGGGGCCAGCAGCCTCGGGGGCAGCGCTTTGGCCGCCACGTCACAGGCGGGAGGGAACAACGGCATGTGGGCTGGAGCCTGGCGGTCTGTGGAAGCACACAAAGCCAGGATGTCAACGCTTACATAAATGGTGGAAATAAAGCTAATACGAGCGCAAAAGTTGGCTGTGCACCTCTAAGTTTTATTAGTGGTGCAAATCTATTTACTAATCAGTCCTCATTTGACTTTTTTACATTTGGCTGAAGTGTAATGCTTTCACTTCTTGAAAAATGATTTGCCTTGTTTTCCTGAAATAATTATATTATTATGAAAACTTTGAGGGATTTTTTATGTAAAAATTTCTGCACTTTTTTCTGAATTTACAAGATAGTAATTCTGTAAATTCCTGTTTTTATTCATTCAAAAAAAGGAGCAGAATGTTTTTTTTCAGTGAAACAAGCAATCTAAATTTTACCATTAAAACTTTGCTCATAAATCTCTCAATTAAACTTGTAATTTGAGAGAAACAAGCACAACTGTTTCCATAACTTGTTTCTTGTAACTTGGAGTAAGAAGAGAATGTCTGTCATGATTCTGAAATTAACTTTTTTAATTAATTTAATTTTTTCCATTTCTCAGATTTTTTTTTTTCTGAAGTTAATGCATTACGTTTCTGTAAATTTCTCTCGTGGCCAGTTGATTTTTTTTTTAATGGCTTGAAGGTGTGCACTAATTCTGAAAGCCCACAAGAGGGACTGTTTATTCACACACACACACACACACACACCAGAGTTAGCATGATGCTTCTTGTCCTGATTAAGAGCTAATTTGGACCACCAGAAAGTATTTCAAAAGTACACCTCGGATAAATATTCCAGATTTTCAAAGAAAATAGTTAAAATTCATTAAATTTCATTTCATCATGGATGTATTTTTCTCTCTCACACACTCTGCTCTCACCTCTGTAAAAGCAGTCTCCGATCCTCTGAGGTCCCAGAGCCAAACTGGGGTACATCTCCACACTCAACATCTTCCTCGTATGTGTTTGTATCTTTACTCGTCTTCTTCACCTGCTGCAAAGTAACATTTCTCTCTTTAGTTCCTTTCGTCTCCTTCTCTGTTTCCTCTTACAGATCCTCCTACTACGTTATATCAATCCTCTGTTCAGGAGGCCTCTTCTTAAAATGTTCTCTCTTGCCTCGATATCAGTTCCTTTCCCTCTGCTGTCTTTTGCCAAAAATGCTCACAGCGGCGACTCGTGTTAAATAGGTGTGTGGAGCTTCACACATCGGCCAAATGGCTCCTTTATTTTACATTTGCCTCCCTGTCTCTCCTCACTACGCCCTCATCTTCCCTTCTGTCCCTGCTCCACAAACACAAACACCATATAAAGAGGTCATTCAAAACATTGAGGGTTTATTTATTGTCTGGTAGGAAAAATGGGATTTGTGTTGTTTCATGTCAGCAGAGGTACCTGTATCAAATATTATTTTAAATTATTTGTACTTTATCTGAATATTTTCATTTTATGGAGCTTTGCAATTCTTTTTCATTACATTTTAGAGGCAAATATTGTGCTTATTAAACTCAATTATTTTACAGCTGTAGTTATTGGATACTTTGCAAACAAGCATGTTGCATCCAAATCATGAAATCTGCTTAGAAACTATGATGTTTTGCACATTTTAAACACATAAAATCTATATTGAATTTGCTCTTGACAGAATAAGGACTAAAAATAACACAACTCCAAACAACATAATAGAGGTCAAGCAGGGACACTTGAAACTGATAATTATGTCACATTTTATTTTGATGCTGTCTATATTTTATATAAATATGCTCTGTAAAAGGAAATTTTTACTTTAGAAAACTATTGTTGGGGCTGCCTTTAAATGTTAAGCTGAATGAATTTGAGAAGACATGTTGAATCAGTACAAAATTCCCTAAACTTGTCTGCTCAAATTCATTCAATTTAATATTTTAAGGCAGCGCTAATACTAGCTTTTTAAAATTAATTAAGACTTTCTTATATTTTAATCTCCCCTTCCCTTTTTTTCTTTCTGACTTCTTCTTAATTTATTTTATGCTATTTTACATCATGTACCTTATACACGTGTGCATATGTGTGTAGAGGTTTGAATGCACTGTGCAATTACACAGTGATGGATTACTAAACTAAACTAATTTGCTTCTCCTCAAAACCAGCAACAGTAAATTGCTTACAAATAAATGCATCAACTCTGAAATAATATGTTCTATAAAGTACTTTTACTTTTTATTCTTAAGTACATTTTAGTGCTAATACTTTATCTATTTTTACAGTAATTTTACAGTGTGATGTTGTGACCTTTGTTGAAGTAAAGGATCTGAATACTTATGCATTTAAGGAAAAAACTGTCTAATGAATCTGCTTTATCTCAGTTTTAGTCAGTAGCATTTAGTCAGAGATAAAGCCTGTGTGTAGTATTTGTTATCTTATTTGTAAGATTTTCTGTATTAATTCTGGGAAATGCTCCTAAGATTTCAAATGTCTCTTCCACAAACATAAATGTGGTCATTTAGTGGCAGGACCCCTGTGGCTGTTTGATGGCTTGATGACATGTTTCTTCCTCTCAGCAGGGAGTGAGGCCTTGAATGAAGGTGGAAGAGGAACGCAGTTTGGCCGATGGCTGCAATTTGGCCACAACACAAACACGAGTGTGTGGAAGCTTCAATGACAGGTTTGAATTCAGGTGAGCTCATTTTAACAGCTGATTTTTGGAAATCGTTCACTGTTATATTTAACATTAGAACTGTTGAATGAATCGATTTAACTGCTGATGTGTGAGGGAAGTTTGGTGAACAGGCAGGATCTCTAGTTAAAACACACAATGCTGACCACACAGACAAACACAGGGTCCCTGCAAATCCTTAAAAAGTCTTAAAAGGCATTGAATTAATCAATCTAAAAACAAGGCCTTAGTCGGTCTTAAAATAAAGTTAATTTTTTTTGGTAGGTCTTAAGAATGCCAAGGCATAAAAGGTATGCTTTTATGGATATTTTTTATAGGTAACTTAAAAAAAAAAAGAAACGATAGCAAAAGAAATTCACAGAATACCACTTGCATTTCTGTCACCCAAAAGTCATGTCTTACAGTGGATATTTGGGCAAAATCCTCTTTAACCTTAAGTTATTAGTGTCAGATATTTTTTTCCTTTACCCCCCCCGATTTTGCTTATAGTGAAATCAGTCTTAAATTTCATTGTGTAGCACTGAAAAAGGAGTATCATAAGCAAAAAGTAATTTCATTTAATTTGTTGTTTCCATTTTTCCATGTGATGCACTCGAGGTTCGTTTTAATACATGCAAATCTGACGCTGTCTCCAGTTGAAAATAGTACCGTAATCTGCAAAACAACTTGCAAGTCCTTGAAGTAACAATTATCAGATCTTCATGAGAGACTTTAATATTAAGCAGTAATCTGATGGGGTTTTTTTGGAGGCCTCGTCAACAGACCACAGAGGCTCTTGAGCAGAGGATTAGTGTTACATCACGATGTTTGCAACTTAAATGATGAAACAGGATAAACTTTGTTCCTGTGTGTCTGTGTGGGAGATTTTATGTGAGCAGGACAAATATGTAGAAAAGACAAGACAAGAACTCTTTAAAAATCTACCTGCTCATAGACATATCTGAGTGACAGCTGCAGTGACTTTGCAGGACTGAAGTATAAATGTTGTTCTAGTTGTTGTTTTCCTTCTCCATTTGTGTATGTGTGCTGGAGGGGATAAAAGCTTGTGAGGACTGAGGGGAAGTGGAGGTGTGAACGTCACACTGAGAGAAAGGTCATTACCTCGACGGGGGCAGTGAGGTGCGCGTCATGCCTCCTAATGTTTTTACGAACTAACAGGTGTGTCGGCCAGCAGACTCTTTAACAGCCCATGATGAGGACTGTTACTCGTCTTGTTTTTTTAACGTTGCTGCAGTGGGGGCAGGTCGTGTTTACAGTGCATTAAGTATTAGCATAGGCCTGCTCTCTGACATGTATGTGCTAAGTGGTTTGATGTCCACCTTTGTTTGCTCAGTAAAGGTCAGGTTACTGAAAAAAGATGCCATAGGAGGTCTTTAAAGTTTCACTGTTGGCTCAGATTGGTGCAGATGTTCCTGCTGTTCGAACACTGGCTGCATGACAGGAGCTTGCCCGATTCAATCTAATGTGGATTACCGTTTTGTTTTTGTTCCAGTGTGCACAATGCAACCAGTCTTCCTTTTAAAGAAATGTGTGGATGCTTAAATTCTCTCTCCGCATCAGTGAAGTGCACACTTGATGTCGCAGATGATCAGGATTGAAACAAAAGCTGTGTTGTCAGTAAATAAATCCTCTGCGTGCAAAAGTAGGCATTCAGATTACAGATTACGCGCTTTATCTTCGGCCCTCGCTTTGCATTTGTGGGCCGGGGATATTTTGTCTCATCCATCACGCCTACAGTCCATTTTTGTGATCAACCAGAACCCATTTTTATTAAGACTCTGCCAGAAATACATGATAAATAGCACAACATGTACTATGCACTTTTTATTATGCATGTGGCTCAAATACTGTGAAATACTCACTTTATATGAAAAGCCTGCAAGGAGAATAGTTTTTTTTTTCAATGCACCGCTATCACACACATCCATGTGAAAAAGCAAAGAGTACTCTTTGTTCATTTTATCTAATCAAAGCAGTGAAAATGTATCCAACAGACTAACTCGTGCTCAGACCACCTCCAGAGGGTCTCTGTCAGCCTTCGACACCGCCACTGTTACAGTGTCAGGAAGACGCACAGCCAGCTTCTCCCTGAACACTGCCAGAAATCCACGCTCACTGTTGCTATGGTCACTGAGGATGACGTTAGTTCCCTTCGCCACAGCGTCCAGCACTTCATGGTGGGACATCTCACCTGAACAATGGACGAATGATAATTACATCTGCGATCATCGCAATGTCAGGCAATTAAACTAATAATATCAGGCATATAATATTGTTTTGAGTGAAAACTAAACTGGATTTTTACTTTAAATGTCTACCTGTGATGTAAAGATCTGCCTTGACTCCGCTCAGCACTGAGGCCCCAGATCCAGCACACACAGCCACAGTGCACACAGAGGACTCTGAAAAACATCCGAATAATGACTATTTACACACGTAATAACATTTGCATCACAGGAAAATTACAATATACATATCAATCAGTGCTTGATATAAAAGTAGCTGTCTACCTGTGCTTTTCGGCTTCATTTTAGCAGCATCCAGAGCTATTTGATTTGGATTTATCACCTCTAAGGCCGATTTAGGGCAAAAAGAGGAAAAAATTAAAATTAAATAAAAACTAGGGGGAAATGTCCAGAAAACTTCTAATTATTATAATAATGTATTTTCCGGTAATTTTCTGGTATGTTTAATTGTTTTTAACTTTTTTTTAAATAATTTTGGGTCATCTTTGTGTGTTTTTTTGCAGATTTCTTGGTAATTTTGGGGCTATGTCTTTTGCTTATTTCTTTCTCCCCATGTTTTGCAAAAAAACAAGCCAATTTGTTCAGCTTTCAAAGGGTTAAACTGTGTATTCCCACTTTGGGTGAATACATTTTGTCACAGTATGTATTGTTAATACAGTGGCTTGGTTTTGTTAAAATGAAATTAATCATTGGGTGTTCCTCGAGTGTCTCCTTTTATTTCTTAATCTAAACTGAGCTGCATTTTGACACAGAAGTCTGTAGGTTTTAGTTTCGAAGAAAATCCGGCTGAATTTACCAAATATTTCCTTCCTCTACAATTTATTCAGCAAATCCATCTGATTTCCTGTCTGCTCGGTATAAAAACTGCAAACCATTAAGAACATCTACTGCACCCAAAGTTCACCTCACTGGTAAATATTCATCATCCTTCACATTGTTGACATGTTTATTTAACTCATAAAACCAGAACAATAACCTGTTTGTTTGAGTTCAGTACCTAGAGTCTGCCCCGATCCCAGAGCCAAACGGAGGTGACTCAGACCCAAGTGGGATTTCATCTTTTGGATGGCTGTTGCTACGGTTACAGGCTGGTCCAAAACACTAAATCGTCCTTGGCCGTGGCCCGGGAGAGGCGGCTGCAAAGAGAGAAAGGATTAGTAAAAGGGGTAAGTACTATGTATTAAACAAAATAAAAGCATATCAAACTATAACAATCCACAACCACTCTGTAATATGCAGAACAGATTTTTTTTTTTTTTTAAAGTGTAGAGCTTCATTTTCTTCTAAAAGAGAGTTGTTTTTTCCAATCTACCTTACTCTTCTATTTTTGTAATCATCATCTATCAGTGATGTGTTTGTGCTGTACTTTTTCTAACTTGAGGATGCTGAGGGACAGGCTGGGAGCGTTGTGTCGTAGCAGAGTCTGGACACTGGGGGTCAGCGCTGAGTCACCGCAGGTTACACTGACGTGGATCCCACTGCTGTCTGATCTAATGTGAGGACAAAAAGTAACTATTATTCACCAATACCTTTCAGAACTACTGACCATGTTCTTATTGACATATATGATTAGTTTCTGTTGTTTTTAGTATTTGTGAAAGTCAACATTTGCCAAAAATGGGTGATCAGTCAGAGTGCATGATGTTTTCTCAAAGTTACGTAAGCAGCTTGTGGTGATGAAATTGAGAGCAGGGTCTGTGTGTCAGCCTCCTGCTGGGGGTTTTAATACCCAGGGTGTGAAAGTCAACTTCAGAAATGCATCAAACTCACAAGCTTTAAAGTAAAACCTGGAATAATAATCCAAGACTGGATGTTGTGAATTCAGTGGCACAGTTTTCACAACTTTGAGAAATAGCAGATAGCTTTGTTTCCATTATTTTCATGCTGAACTTAAATGAAGGAAATTACAGTAAAGGCTTCTCGAATCAATGGTAAAACTTTTGTGCAGTTATACAAAGTATACAGAACTTGTTTTTAAAAGCATAGTTCAGATTGTTTTTGAAGTGGGGCTGTGTGAGGTAGTCATCTATAATCGATGTATTAGCTGCAGTAGATGGCGGTCTGTACGCCTCCATTGTGGAGAAGCATACATAGAAGCAAGTGTACTATATTGAGAGTATTTTCAGCACTTTGTGTTCTTTATCGCTCTCTTCAAAGCCAGACTCCACTGATAAAAACAGAGATTTAATATCGCTGAACACAGAAGCTGCTGGTCTACCGCTGCCTCGATCCGTTTGTACGTTTGTTATTTTGTGACTTTGGCATTTAAAATGATTAGTTTGGATTCACCAAAGTCACACAATAACACAAACTGAGTAACTGTTCAAAGCAGCTCCTGTGTTCGGCGAGGTAAAATTACGAGTTTTGTCGATGGAGTTTAAAGAGATCATAGATTTGGAACTGAAGCAGTCACTAACTTCCTTGTTGGAACGAGCTGTCTGACGAAAAGGTTAAATTGTGAAAATATTCTCAAATTAGAGCACATTTAAACCCATATGGATGTTTTAGGTGGCTAAAATATTTTTATTGCTAACCTCCATTCACAGCAGTAAATTGATAAACTTCCATGTCAGGCCTGCTTTTACAAACTGGGGGCGTGCCGACTGCCATCTACTGTAAGCAATACACTGACTTTGGATGTGTAATTCAACTCTACTTCAAAAAATGATCCCTTTGACAGGCTAACACAGCAAAAATGGTCCTTTAATTAAAAAATAATCCGTTTTAATTCATGCAAACATGTACGGGACCTGCTGACTGAATGCTGTAGTGCTGTTTCACTGTCGCACGCCTTCAGTTCCTCCATAATAGTGTTTAGCTCCTCTGTGCTCTTAACTGTGAATTCCAGTTTATGACTGTGCGAGGCGCCACCGAGGGCCTGACTCAGCACGGACACCTGGCCGCTACCTGAGAGTCAAAAACATCAGAGATGGAAAAAGACAGTCAGAAAAAAAGCTGGAGGACACTTGGGCAGAATATTTGGCCATGAGGTTAGTGTGTCTCAACATTTCAGCCTACACCTTCATTCATTATTTAAGTCCTGTAGGTCTTTGTGTCACATTTTCCATTCAGAATGACCTCTCACCAAGTCCTCCCACCAGCCAGTCGTTCACTCCTCCTTTAACACTATCCCAGGAAGTATGAGGGGAGAAGACGGCTATCCTGGCCTCCACGGCCCGCACGGCCAATCGTTGCTTCCAGTCCTTCTGAACCAAACGCTTGATTGGTCGGAACAACGGAGGGTGATATGAGATAATGAGGTCACAGCTCATGGCCTCTGCTTCTTCCATGACAGCATCTGTGAGGTCGTTGGTCAGCAGGATGGTTTTAACAGGACGAGATTTGCTGGGCTCCACCAGCAGGCCCACATTGTCCCAAGACTCAGCCAGGGACAGAGGAGCGAGCTGCTCCAACACCTGCAGGACTTCCTTTAGCTCCATCAGACCTGAACAAGGAGCAGAACGAGACAGGCAGCGAGTGGGGGACGGGTGAAGAGAGGAGTGGAGGGGGACTGAGGTGTGCTGGCTTGTGAGGAAGCTGTGACTGTGAGAAAATGAAGGGATGGATGGCAGTGTTGAGGCAAGGGAGCGGAGAGCAGCCTGTGAGCCCGTAAAGCCCCTCCTAGTACAAAGTCTCCTATGGGTGAGTGACACAAATGTCCAAGAAAGGTTTCTACATCCAGTCAACATCAGTGAACACCTGTGGGGACAAACAAAAATCACTTATGAAGTGCTACCACTATCAATCAGAATCTATTTGTACAGCTTTTTTTCATACAAATGAACTGTAAAACAGGGTGCTTCATACAATGAAATCAGGAACTGAGGAAACACTAGAGACAGGACAAAACCTTCAAATAAAAAGGTAATAAAAAATAAATAGATAAATAAATAAAACTGCAATAATAAAAATAAATAGATAAATGAGTAAAATACTCAAACTATAAATAAAAGGTAAATGAAAGGATACAAGTGCAAAGTAAATTGTAAATAAATATGTTAAAAATAATTTTAAAAAATGATGCAGATTAGTAAAACTGCGAAACAGACTAAAATATATAAATAGTCAATAGATAAAGTTCAATTAAAAGCCAAACTAAAAAGGTAGGTCCTGAGTTTGCTTTTAAAAATATTAACCCTTCTGCTGCCCTAATAACTTTCATTAATAAAAGAGCTTGTGCTTAGCAACAGATTTATAAAAACGTAACTTTTGTAATGTTAACCCAATATATCATGTAATCACACAGACAGTGACGATTTCTAGGCCTGCAACCTAATGTTTAGTGTTGTTTCTTAATAAAATGCGTCACTGCTACTGCAAACCTTATTTACGGATGTAATATGACCTACAAGTTGAGACAGAGGGGAAGCATGCAGCTAAAAGCAGAGTTAGCTTGGAAGCTAATATTAGCTACTAAAACACACTTATCGACCCCGCCATATTTAAAAAAACGATATAAACATGTCGATATGTTTAAGAGTAAACTTCGTGCGTTCGCTTGCCTTTCACAAAAGCGTTACAGAAATACTAATGCTCTGTTGCTGAAAGCATTTCTCCCGATGTGACTGGTGCATTTCCTGAATGTCCATTTCCGGTGACGCGCCAAAAAAAGTGCTCGTGTGCCAGAACCGGATTGCTGTCCGCGGGAGCGCGCGCAGCCTGTTAAAGCTGTATGGCCCAGTGTTAACGTCTTCAGCTGCTCTCACATGGATCAAACAACAGTCGTAGCATGTAAATACACATAACTTAAAGTCCGTAGTAAGAGCATAGGTATGTCTTTCTGAAACTTTAATGTTTCTTGAAACCCAGTTTTCACGTTAGGGATTTATAGTTTGATCAGGCATGACATTTACGTGATTATAGACAATATTGTTGCATTTAATATGTCTAAAATCTTGTTTATGTTTGGAAAGTAGTCTATCCTACTTTGCACATGGGTAATGTTAAAATAAAGGTATTATCTGCTATTATCCTTATGAGCCTGCATTATTACCTGCTCTGTTGCTAAGACTATAACCACTCCAGTCTGTAAGGTATTTACACAGGTAACAAGGGACTGGGTGAGCTACAGCCTGTCAAATATAATCACTATGAATGAAATCTAGTCAATTTTGAAACAGAAACAACCTTTCGATGGCAAGGTAGCAGTTGCAGTCAGTTTTTGGCAGGCTGAAAATTGCATTTTACGCATTGCATCGGCCCTTTAGAGGTATTTATACAGGTAAAATGCAACTGAATGGGCTATAATCTTTCAAATATGATCACTCTGAATGAAATCATTTTGAGGCAGAAACAGCTTTTCAGTGACAAGACAACAGCTGCAATCACTTTTTGGAAAGTTGTAAATTGTGTTTTATGCATTGCATTGGTCTTTTAAGGGTATTTACACAGGTTAAAAAGGACTAGGTGAGCCATAATCTGTCAAATATATCACTATGAATGAAATCAAGTCATTTTGAAGCAGAAACAACCTTATAGTGGCAAGATAGGAGCTACAATCACTTTTTGGCAGGTTTTTATGTGATGTATTGGCTCTTCAAAGGTATTTCAACAAGTAAAAGGAGGTGAAAAGGACTGGAGAGGTTATAATCTCAGCCACAGAGCAGGTAATATAATCTCATATAATCTCAGCCACAGATCTATATATATGTATGTATGTATGATGTAATACTCTTCCTATGTAATGCTTTGAAACAAATTGACAGATTAATGGGAACCGGAAAAGACCACATGACTTTGATAGGGTGTATTAACTCTCTAGGGGCAGGTGGTCATAACCCTGGGTCTGTATGTCGCTTCTCAGAAAGATTACTGGGACTTCTGGAATAAACAAATCCGCAGACACAAACAAAGACACAGCGGAGGGTTATCAGTGTTGGGAGATGATTGCAAACGGTTAAAACCGCAGTTCTCATTAAGTGCACAACATAGAGCCGCTGGTCAGAGTAGCTACCTCAGAACTGACTCGTAGAGCAACAGAGAGGGAGATTATTGTGGATTAATGCAATAAAGGTCGATGGTGGATGTTAGTAGGATCAGGGAAGGATCAGGGCAAAGGCCAGCAGCGAGCATTACATCATCTGATTCTTTTTTTGGCTCCATCTTGTTACACTACACCCCTCAGTTTAAATGGGAACCCCTTTTCAAACATGCACACTTACATTACATTTACATTATAATTGCATGAATAAGTCCTAAATTTGTTGCTTTTTCGGGGAGGGGGGGTTGGACTCACAAAAGAGCAACTATTTACAACACAGAAAACTGAAAATGTGTTATTTATCCAATAAGCATATTGCCACTGCGATGTCCCCCCCGTATCCAATCTGTGGAGTGCCACTGACAGATGTGTGTTTAGTTATTAGGTCTGTGTGTTCAAGAACAGCTTCACTTTTATTAATTGGTACTATAAGCCCTTGTGCCCCATCTGTCTGTCCATCTGAAGTTATGCCAACTTTGTCATGTAACAACATCTGTCCAACTGATGTGCCCCTCACTGCGAGGGTGCACCATGTCCCCATCAGCAAGCTTAAGTTCCTTCAGCATAGATGTTTAATTTTAGCTGTGCTGGCTTTGGGTCAGTTTGACACGAAGATGAACCACGCAACAGATTCTTTTCACAGGTTGTGTTTAACATTAACTAGCAGCGATTTGCTGTGACTTTGTCTAGGAACAACCTTTTTTTCTTAGACTTTTTTCATATAAACAGCTTATACTCTTCCCCTTATTTTACCTCAACATCCATATTTCCTCGAACATTAAAAACTTTTACTGAGAATAGCCAAATTGAAAGAATGGCTCAGACAGTGCTTTCTAAAACGTTAAATTCTGGGAGAAGCAAATCTTTTACCCTTTTTTTTGCACTTAATACCTAGAAATCTCTCGTGCATGATGTCATGAATTATGAGATGATGTTTTATGAACTGCACTCTTATCAAATCAGTGGCCACACAATCTCTTTATCCCGATGTCCCTCCAAAGCCAAGTTACTCAATCCTCAACTACCCGGCAGCGCAGCAGCACCACTGATGTTTTGGTTTCCAAATCCCTTCTTTGGTACATGAAATCCATAGATCATTGCGCTGATTTATTATGCAACCAGCAAGTTTTGTATTATTACACAAGTAGATTAATTATGGACATCATGCAAAGAATTTGCTCCACATTTGGAGGAAGACATTTTATTGTGCTTGTTAGCACTGACAAAATTAGCTGGATTGATAAACTTACCTTTTGGGTCAGATATCAACCCAGAAAAAATGTTGCCACTTTCTGCAAAACGTTACATTTGCACAAAACTGTCTTCCTGATACACTGAAACTTTATGTTTCTAGCAAGGCTGTGGTCAATGTGTCTTTAGGTTTAGAGACAAAAACCACTTGGTTATGGTTAGGAAAAAATATTTTTTGGGCTTAAAATACCCAGTTTGGAAAGTAACATCCCAGTTGGAAATGCAGCTATATCTCAGTACAAACAACTGTTTTCATGGCACCCCCATCTGAAAAAACAGTGATTACTTGTTAGTATGCTAAAAAGCCCCAGGAAACACAGTAATGGGTCAATAAAAAAACAACATTGGTAGCTAAAAAACATCCATGTTTGGGGGCAAAAAAGCCACAGAAAAATTGTAACAGGTCCCGAAAAAAGCACCAAAATACAGCAAGAAAAAAAGCAACAGGTTCCTAAAAAATGGACCTAAAAATTTTTATGCATGAACTTACAAAAAGCCATAATAAACTTTGTATGGCGCATAAAGTGTTATGTCTCCTATTTGCGAAATTTGCCAAATTTTTAAAGCAGCTGTCTTTCATCACATATGTGACAAGGTCAAACACTAATTCTTGCACAGCAATTGCTGGACACACATCTATTGTCCTTTGGGTGTCACATTCATTCAAAACAAAACTCTCGAGCAAAGTTCAAATTTACTCAGATATTTTATTAAGATATCTGGAAATACTCGTTACCAGGATTTAACTGCAAATTAGTGTAGTGAATTATGTAGTCAAATCCATTACAACAAGTCCAGGCTAAATACTGTATATATACATATGATATAGGTGATACAGTAGTGTTTGAACTGTTGGTAAATGCTTTAAATCTCTAGTTTTGCATTACATTGTTTCACTGATAAGAATACAATTCAGCAAAGAATGAATATTGTTCAACACATACATTTTTAAAAAATCAATCCAATTCAACAAAACAATCCAAAATGACTTCCTGTATATAAAATATAGTTCGATATAGTTACACACTAGTTACAGTCATCTTTAAAAGATATCTCAGTACATGATTGTTTGTCTATATTTGCATAGATTTAATTCTCTCCGAGAATGCTCGACTTTTCTTCACAGCACTGTTTTAAAATTTAATTATTAGGCGTTTGTCCTTAAATGTACAAGCTCATTTGTCAAAGAGCTTTAAAGAAAGACGGCATCTTGATTAACGGATGTCTGTGGATGTGCAAAGGCTCTTCCTTTATTGGCTCTTCAGCCATCATTGGTGGGACATCATTCTGACGAACTCTGCAGCAGAAAAGAAGAGTTGAATTTGTTTACTTTGCGGTGTGAAATTTACTGATAAAATCACTGTGATTGAATTTGCTCCATTACTGCTGTTCACGTCACTGCAGCTGACAGACCGTTCGTACCTTCAAAGTCTACTGTGCCATCTCCGTTGTCGTCTGCTTCTTTTACTATGGCATCTATCTCCCTCCGGCTCATGTGCTCTCCCATCAGCTTGGTCATGGCCGACCGCAGCTCTTCTGTCGTGATCTCTCCGTCTCCATCCACGTCGAACTAACCCCAGACACAGCAACGATGAAAAAAGGTCAGCGTTTATCTGTATGGCACTGCAGTGAAGGAGTTGGGGGTTAAATCTTGTGTTAAAGCTGCTGCATGCAAGTTAAAAGAAAATATTTCACCTCTTTAAAGGCGTCTTTGAGCTCCTTAACGCCAATCATCCCAGCTGTTTCTGCCAGAAGCTTCGGGGCCATCAGATCTACAAAGTCCTCAAAGTCTACTCTGCCACCAACTGGAGGTAAAACCAAAAAAAAAAGATTATTTGGGTTTTTGATTGATTCTCTATCAACTTTGAACCAAATGAGTCACTAAATGTAGAATTTACCAACAATTTCTACCTCCCAAAACAGGTTTTTACACATTTTGTTTTGTAGGAACTTACGGTTCATGTTGATATTCTGGCTCAGCTCGATCAGCTCCATCTCTGTGGGCATGTAGCCCATCGTCCTCATCAGATTCCCCAGGTCCTTACAGCTGATCAGCCCATCTTTGTCTTTGTCAAACTCATTGAATGCATCACGCAGCTCTGTGGAGGTGAAGATAAAAGCTACAGTCAGCTACACAGCAGGTTGACAAGTGTATAAAATATGCAAAAAGGTCAGAGTAACCATTTTAATCTGCATTTACTGATGAATGTGCAAAATTAAGTGAGAATTTACCATCAATCTCATCATCCGCCAGCTCTCTTGACTGCACGAAGAAGAGAAAAACAATCTGTTATGTCCAGCGTACCAGCACGCAATTACCAAAATTGATGGTTCATTTATTTTTATAGTTCAATATAGAATATGGAGTTAAATGGCACAGCAACAGAGATTAAACTGTGGATTAAAGTGTAGATTATGTCTGTATTGGCAGGTGAATCACCCCTGGCACGCAACAGTAGAGAGTTGCCACAGATTCTCTCTTTTATCATTTGATCCTTTTTTTGGGTTATAATCCAATCGACCTTTCAATCTAGCAGTTTGCAAACATGAACACAAGCCCATCAAAAATTAGGAAAAAGCGGTTGTACTTACAATGTTTTTCCCTCCTCGCAGGAAGATGCACGCTGCCCCGAAACTCATTTCTGTAAAAGGAAAAGTGTAAAGTGCAATTAGAAAAAGTTCTAAAATTCATTAGCAATTTCTGACACTTGATAAAAAAAGCTGGCTGGTGTTTGACAAAGCCGGAAAGTTTGGATTACGACAGATTGACTTGTCTGTGTTCCCTCTGAGGGATTAAACACAATGTCTGAATTCTGAGTGTGTCGCTTAATTTTCTGACCCTATGAGGACACTTTTGAAAATACTATAAAATAGTATTTTGAATTTTAACTATATGAACTAAAAAAAACACTCCTTGTGAAAAAAGATTTCCGCAGACATACATCAATGTAGTGTTTCCCTTTATTCTGAGCTTTCCATTTCCAGACCGCATACACGTACGTGTTTGGAATTCATTTTTTTATAAATTTGGACCTTGCCAAAGCTAAACTGGCATTTCTAAAAATTCTACCTATAATACATAGTCTAATTAGATAAAACAAATACAAGTCTAAAAACCCACAACATAGCAATTAAAGGTTAAATACTATTTGGACTGTTAAAGACTATGAGTTAGATAATAAAATGAATGTAGGTTGTATTCACCTTCATCTGGTGATTTCTGACCATCAGCCAAACGCCTCATATGCGACCCCTGGATCCGAGACGCAAAAGGTGGCCTGCAGTGCAAAAAGCCCTCTGTCTTCTATTTCTTCCTCTTCTCCTCAGTATTGGTGGTTTTCCTTCTCAGAAAGGACAGCCCCGCTCTCTCAGTGCCTCTGCTCAACCGGTCGGGATGCTGCGAGGGTGTATGAGAGGGGGGTGTGGCTGCATCCAGGATTGTATGCTCATGGGGGAGGAGTCAGCTGTGTGACAGCAGTGGGACATCAGGGTCATATGTGAGCTGAGGAGATGTTGAGTGTTTACATCACCCTGTAAATTAAAGCCCACCGTCATCTGAGCCCGGCGCTGACAGAAGAAACAGAACACTGTCAAATCACAGGTGCATGGGTCGAGTTTCTGTTTCTTTTGTTTACTGTGGGTTGATTACAGTTGTCCAAGTCACCACAGGTTAAACAGTTGGAAAGTCCAACACTCATTTAGTCAGATATTTAAGTTATTACGGTATAAAAATGGAGAAAAGCAACAAATCTTTAAATTTGTGCAGCTGGAGCCAGCGAGTGTTTGACAATTTTGGTTGATACATGATGTTTGAACAATTACTGACTGTTGAAATAACTTGACAGTCAATTTATGGATCAACTTATAGTTTATTGTTTTAACACAAAAAGCACAACAGTTTGGAGTAAAAAAAAACTGTTGCTTACAGGTCAATAAAGATAACTTTAAGTAGGAAAAAGACAAATTTCATTGTGCAAACTACAGAAGAAATAAGAAATAAGACATAAACTCCCCTGAAAACATGACTTGTCATATTTTAAATATTGACAATATGCTATTTTTGTCAAGTATTCCTGTTATTCTGTATCTTTGTATTTGTGTAAAGTTAATGTTTAAATTAATTAAATTATTATTTTTTTTGATAGCCTACATGACCCTGGAATTTAATATCTTCATTGTACCAAAAAATCATGGTGCTCATCTGTATGTGATGGGTAACGTGGAAGTTTGATTATTTGATTATTATGTATCAGACGTGCTGTTTTAAAGCAAGTAGACATATGTACCTGCAGCTGTGAATGTTTCTTTGCAACAAGAGTCGCTCTCTTTATTGGACATCGACTGGATAAACAACCGTTTTTTTTTTTCTCAGCTGCATTTTGTCTCTTTGTGTGGTCATTTTGTGCTTTCTTAGTTTTGTTGAAGTGATTTGTTTTTATGCGCTTTTCAGCATGTTTTCATTTCTAAAATTTCTCTGCCTCACTTAGTCTTCTTTCACCATCTGTAACCCCTGACAGGTATCTGATAAAGGCAAACATGCCCCAGAATGATCTTAATGGCATGGCCAAATATGTTCATGTTTTACTTTTATTTACATTTAAAAAACACAATGTTCCAAAAATGAGAAAAATTCCTGTATAGTCCCTAAAGTCCTGAAAACTGACATTTTTCTTAATTTGTGCACACTTTTTCAAAAAACACTTTTGCAGACATTAGGGACTCTGTAGTTGGTTATCAGTGTTTTTTTTTTCTTCTGGATAAGGACACTCATATTTTTTTCTTATATTAACTGAAATACCTAAACTGAAAATAGTATTGTCTTCCAAAGACTGAATTTATTATATTATATTGTCAATCTGTTTAATATATATTATGATAATATGTCAAATCGGGACTAATTGTACATTTTAAACCCCCAAATCGTATTGTTTCTGTTGAAAAACACACAGCAGTGACACTATAAAGAATGGAGGCTCATCTGGATCATCTGACACTTTTTTTTAACCCATATTGTTTTGCAGTTCAACAGATTTTGCAAATATTAAAGCGCTACAGGCCAATAACAGCTAATATCCCAGCTTGTGATAATCTGCATGAGCATTGGTTACATTTATGTAGAAAAAAGGGATTATTTGTTCCGTGAAATACCCTGATAACAATGTCAGGGATTAAGCCTCAGGGTCAGTGTCTTCACCTCCCACAGCAAAGATGTCTGAATTAACCGGCTGAGCTGAAACACTTCAGCGCTGGTTCACTGTGTGTGTGTGTGTGTGTGTGTGTGTGTGTGTCTGCTCCGACCTTTTCCCCTCTGCCTGCTTCCCTGTTATGTAAATTCATCAAAAATCTGTTCACATAAGAAGCATAATCCAGGGGGCGGAAGCTAGTAATGATTTTATTAACTTTTCCCCCTCCCTCGCTGCAGTTGGCCAGATGAGGAGTTATGCAAAGCCGTGTCCACAGCTGTGGAAAGATGTCTGTTGAGTGGAGGGCAGGAGGAATGTGGGTGAGGAAAAAATATGAATGAAAACTGAGGAGAGGAGAAGGGGCGGCCGGTTGGTCAAATATAATGGATGTGTAGATTTTTTTTAAAGAATAAAAACAATTATAGAGGGCAGAAGGCGAGAGGGTGAATTAAAAATATGAATGATGACATTAAAGATCATGAAAGCACAGCTAGTAACAGTCAGTCCTGTTGTATAACAATTTATTTTGAATAAAACTGCAGACTATATCAGCAGCTGCTTCCAAATGAGAATGATAATATAAAATATACAGAGGTAAAATGGTTGTTTTTATTGTGTGTTGTCAGCTAAAAGTGCACACCACAGGGATTATACTGAGTGGATTACGAGAGGACAGGCTGGGCCAAACAAGTCATATGTGTGATTGAGATTATGTGTGTCTGTGTGTGCAGTTGGTGCAAATGTACAGCAGTTTGCAACAAACCAACTTGATCGATGTAAAATTTTAAAATCCAAACGATACACCAGACATTTACTTGACACTTTTTCCACTTCATACCTGCACTCCACTACATTTTACTTTTATTATACAACTTTTTACTTTGCTATCTTACATGTTAATTTTCAGGTGCAAATTTTACATTTGATCATCATATCAAATATGATGCTTTATTGTAGATTAAACAACCTTAAAATACGGATTACACTTTAAGGAATCACTAACAATAAAACCAAAAAAATAATACAAAAGACTATAATGGTCACAGTGGTCATTTTTCTGCCCAGTGAGACTTTTTACCTTGAAGCTGTAGGTGGTGACTTTTACAAATTAACTTTTTGTTGAAAGCGTCACAGATAACCTGTGAAAAAAAAAATCATAGTCCTCCTCCTCCTCCTCCTCCTCCTCCTAAAAATGCTTCTAATGGCAGTATTGCATGTGATTTAAAATTACCAATCAAAGCCAAGCAGTCTCTAATGCAGCTGTCAGTCATGACAATCACGGCTTTTGACTGCAGTCTTACTGTGAAACCAGGAAGCACTTATCAAATATTAATCAAGATTCTGTCAAGACATTGCCTACTACTGAAATGTTTTTAGAAATATATCTTAGCGTACTGTTTCGCTGTAAAATGAGAATGTTGGTCTGGCTGGTAGGCAGTGGGCACCTAGGTCGACTGCTTCCCCCCAAATATTTTTGTTTTTCTTAATATTGTGTATATATCATGACATTTTCAATAAATACATATATATTTTAAAAGAGTTAACTTCAGCACAGTTACTTCTACATTATTATTATCATACATAACATTATTAATTTTACTCAAGTAACTATTCCAAACATTACTTCCACAGCTCTTCATTGATTCTACTTTGATTTGATTTCTACCTGTGAACATTTCCTAATTTGGCATATGCAAAACAAATGTGTGATACTGAAAACCAAAGGAAGGAAAGAAAAACAAAAACAGTTCACTACTTACTGATAAACTGCTTCTGTCATACTGTACCACACTAATAATGTTTTTCTAGCTGTTTCAGTAGAGTAGCTGTAAATAGAGCTAAACCAATTGTTGATTTAACCAGTTGTGGAATGTAACTAAGACATTTATCCTACTACTAAAATGTATAATAAATAGTCAATAAATAAATAAATAGGCAAAGTTCAACTTTTACTTATCCAAGGTGAAAGATCTAAGTAGCCTGCGTCTTCCACCTGCTCCCCTGCCACGCGGGGGCATCGTTGCAGCTCACGTGCCTGTTTCAGTAGCGTCGAAGAAGAGCACTTCCGTTTTCCTTTCGGCTCCCGCCCCGCTCCGCCATCATGAAGTCCTGAACAAAAACGGATGAGAGTCGAGCAAAATGGGGATAACACGAACTGGAGATGAAATCCGCAGACAACACTAACGTAATGACAGCACACAGTCGAGCACGGAGCGGCCCCGCGGAAATTAATAAATCAGTTTCCCATTGAAAACGTCCCGGGCAGCTCCTGGCGTCACGTTATTTAGTTAGCGCTGTAGCTAACAGCAGCTGGAGCTAGCCTGTGATTTTCTGTGGGAGACTCTGCTGCTAGCTGGCCGGCTAGTTTAGCTGGCAGGCGTCACTCAGCTAGCTGTCACTTTAATTGACTGGCACCTCACTCATGTCAAGTCGTGCAGTCGCGCTAGCTGTCCAATTGACTGGGAGCATCAGGATGGAGAGGAGTTTGAGTAAAAACATCGACAGACAGAATGTGGTTTGCTCGTGTTGAATAGACACCAGTGCCGAGGAAAGGGGAGTGAGACCAATATTTTCCAGCCAGGCCGGTCAGCTAGCTCCAGAGCTAGCTACAGTGGATCCCAAAAGCCACGGTAAGACATGTTATAAATCATTTAATATGCTAAAGCAGCTAAATGCGCCGCTCGAGCTCTTGTTTGCAGGGCAGCTAGCATAATTAACTAGCTAATTTTCAGCTGCTGGAGACGTTGACATTGACATGTAGGCTTGTTGTTGGCCTGCAGCCTGAACAGCCAGTCAGCACTGGGTTGTTGTTGTCTACTGTTGAATACATGTCATGCATTTCTTCGGTGAGCTCGAGCAAAGATAGCCTAATTGACCAGCCAAGTGCAAGAGCCATCTCGCTTGCTCAGCTCAGATGCACACTGTACATGACACTGATGGCAAGCTCCTATCGACGTGATTACTTCTCTGTCTCACCAGCCAAGGACAATATGTATTTTGTTTCCCAGAAGATGCTCAGGGCGCTCCCAAGGTGTAAAATTGCATGTCCAATACTGTACAAAAGTCCAAGGCAACCTTAACTTTTGCTATTTTAGCAAGGTTATAATGATCATACATATTCATTTCTCTGCCGTCTCTTTATTAAATACAACCAGAACATACAGGAAATATGTATACAGTATTTAAAACGCAAATATTTCAGAAAATAAAAACAAGTAAAGCTGCAAGTATATAGTGTCTTCTCCCTTTCCACTAAGCATGTCTGAAACTGTCTTGGGCAGGCAATATGGGATTTATAATACTAATCTTGTATACCAGAAGATTATTTAAGAAAACTTCAACATAGTCTGCCCACAAGAGTTCAAGAGGTGCTAGATGTAAAGGGACAACACAATAGATATTGACCTCCGTCTGAAGAAGCCATTTTGTTCTGACTTTTTGGTGTTTTAAGGCATTGTACATGTTTTCTGTATTCTATGTTTGCATCCTAACAAATAGACTAAGAAATGAATGTATGTACTGTATATCCTCATTGCAACTTTGCTGAAACAGCAAATTCATGGTGGCCTTTTTCGGCGTGTTGAAGGTTAGAGAAATAGTCGCCCACACAATTCCAGCTTTTGTTGCCTCTCCCTGTGTGTCTGGGAGGACTGTGGCATGGATGGGTTCGAGACTGAGAGCTTGCTTTAGGCTTGGTTGCAAGATTGAAAGAACTTCTCATTTTCAAAGGGAACCACATGCTTCCTCTTTGACAGCAGCAAAATAGCCTTGAAAGAAGCGTTTCATCTGGTGCATGTTCATTTTGAAGTGTGTGGAAATGCTGACATGAAGGCCCAATTTTTTTTAGTCACTGACTGAACTCTTTAAAAATATGGAGCATGTGCAACACGTCCACATGAATGTCTTCAAAATATCCTAATGTCCCATGATTTACACTGTGTCAGGCTGATAACTTGATGCAGTGCACACATAATGCATATGCTGCATGCACTACAGCAGTGGCACTCATCTTATTACAGCCCCGCAGGCCAAATCTGGCCCCTGATAGGGGCACACTGGGAATTGGTTTTGTAGTTTTAGCACACATAAGGTGCCAAAGTGCATAAAACAGCATCAAAATAGGGCTTGTTTATAAAAAAAAGGGGGGGGGGGGGCAGTGGAAGATCCCTAGTGTTCCCCGAAAGCGGTCCTAGCTAAGCCCCTAATGTCCTAAAATCCTAAAAACATCCTAAAATCATAGAAAAATGTATGGGCATGTTGCAATTGGCCCCTGAACTCCTGTCATTCTGCAAAAATGGCCCCCATGTAAAGCAAGTTAAGTACCCCTGCACTACAGCAGAACTTCTACAATGTGTATGTTTTTATAGCTACATAGATACCTTTAGATACCTTCGTGAATTTAGGTTTAAATAGGCTTTGACTGTGAGTAAAATGATATTGTTTTATGAAGACCTTCTGTAGCAGCACACCAAGTATGGTAATTGCAGTGCAATTATTTAATAATGCCTAATCATTTTAATCCAGTAATACATAAGCGGATACATATGATTCTAATCACCTCACTGCTATTGAGCCTCTAATCTCCTAATTTGTGGGCATCAGAATTGATATTTTATTAAAACCAAGGCCTTTATCAATTCTACTTATTGGTCCAATTCCTTTTCTCTTTCTCTCCTTATGGATTCCTGTTAAGTTTTAGTTTTGGATAATATTTATAAAGCATTTGTCTTCTGTTAAGCCTGCCTGTGTGGGGCTAATGTTATTATAACAGGATATTTAGCCTCAGTCACAGACATTGGAAAGCAGTGGCTCTCATGCATAGTGTCAAATACATGGTGTTCCTGGCATTTATGCTTAAGTTGCACAGACAGATGTTTCAGCACATTGTTGGTTTCCACCCTTACTTGAAATGATAATTTCACAGACGTTACAAGCAGCTCTGTTGTAATCTTTCTTTGTGAAATCAAACCATGCCTTGGATCACTTTTTCCTCTCCCCTATGACCTCTGCCTGTTGCGAGACTCCAGCAGGGTAGGGTGCACAATTTATATTTATATATGTATTTTTTTTTTTGAGGGGGGGGGCATTAAAAACCAAACTGAGATGGTTACATTTAAATTGGACTTCATTTATTAAAACCTAATGTATGTAATTTAATGCAAATGAAAGTAATAGTTGGACTTAAAAAAAAGATTTTTGGGGGGCTTTTATTGCCTTTAATTGACAGGACAGTGTGAGCTTGAAAGGGAGAGAGAGAGAGAGAGAAGGGATGTCATGCAGCAGCAAAGGGCCGAAGCCGGACTCGAACCCACGGCCGCTGCAGTGAGGACACAGCCTCTGTACATGGGCGCCTGCTCTACCAACTGAACCTCCGGGCACCCCAGGGTGCATAATTTTGACGGCAGAAACACAAGCTGGCATCATTAAAAGGGACTGATAAGCATTTAGGCATATGATTCTGATTACAGTTTGGAGCCGTTTCTCGACTGGTACTGGTTCTCGATTTCTATCCCTACTAATCTGAGTTTCCACTAGCCACATGCTAAAGACAGTAATTTGGCCCTGAGTGAACGCCACTCCTTTGGCTTCACTTCCATAATTGGTCGGCAAATCTCTCACCACCTATTCAGGGAGATATCAAACCCTGAGGTGGTACTTCAACAAAGGTAAAACTCAATAGGCAAATCATGGGTCTGCTAAACTGGTTGGCAGTTTACTTTTATCTGGTGAAATTTGGCCTGCTGCTTTTAGAGAGATGTCTTTCTGTACGAGAGCCACACTGATACATCAGCCAGGCTGCTGCTCTAAAATGTCCTGCTCAGTTTGAACACTGGTCACAGTTCCTTAAAAAAAAACACATCTAATAGATTTATATCAAGATTGTTGTTTATGTGTGAAGAAATTACTATCAGTATGTGCATAAGCAGCAGTTATATCGCTTCCCAATCTCAGCTTTAGTTGATATATTTCTGTTAAGTTGATCAAATTATTCTTTTATCATCAGCAGCAGAGACTCCGCCCTCTGCCTGCATTTTCTTATTTTTGTCTCGTTTTCTGTGTTTGTGACGTTTTTGGGCGTGTACCCTCACAGTGCTCAGGTGAGGTCAGGGCTTTATAAAAAGCTCACAGTCAGGTGCCAGGCTGTAAGCAGCAGGCATCCAAGAGACACAGTGCCGAAAAAAAACACAAATAAAGCGAGACAAAATGCCAAATGTGAGAGTGAATCTCTTGTTTACGAGCTTGTTTACAGTAACTGATAATTCTGCGTAGTATACCTTTAAAGACAAATCTGTCTGTAGTCCGCTTGGTTATTGAGCCTGATTTTACAGATTTCACACACTAACATACTAATACACAAACATGCACGCTTTCTCTTTGTTATGGGCATGCCACCAAAAGGGGCACCGGTGAAGGACCAATGATGACCAGTCAAAATGCTCAAAAAATTGGCAGGGGATGTTTGGTTTGAGGAAATACATTTCTGCATCTGTCATTTGAAGATGTCTTAATCTCCGAAAATGATTATAAAGGAACCAAAGCACATTTCTTCCTTGTGTATTTACAGATGTGAAAAGCTGCATTCTGTATCTGGGGAAATCATGTTTATTAACTATTTTTAAATATTGCAGTGTTAAATATAAAAACAACACAAACAGTTAATACAGTCAAGTTTTGCCAGTATTGTTCAGCCTTGTTTGAGAGACAGATGGATGATGATGGATGAATGAATGTATGGGTGGGTGGATGGATGGTCATTTGAAGCTGATGGGCACTTTGATATTTTCCACCCATGTGAGCTAATACAGATTTGAATTTTTGTGGTCTGTTTGATTGCAGATGTAGAGCAGGATGCACGCTGAACATACGAATCTATCAAAGTGAACCGCTCCTAAAAAAGTGATGACTAGCAAACCAACAGATATGTATAGAGCACTAAATATGTTGTTAAAAATAGCTGAAGATACATCACTGTACACTGTAGGGTTGCAGCAGTATACAGGTTTGAAGGTAGACCGTGGTTTGACCGTGTGCTTGTTTTCAAAAGGGAGGTTGTTTTTTACAACATATACTGCTATTACAAATACTGGTTTCAAGTTTCAATTATGACGAAGAAATTCCTTTAAAGGTAATTGTAACTGACGGTAATAATAGTTTTATACTGTGAAAGAGAGCGGTTTTCTTTTTTAAAAAAGATATTTTTTCAGGCCCTTTTTGCTCTCATTAGATAGGACAACCATAGGCTGAAAGGGGGAGAGAGATGGATGGCATGCAGCAAAGAGCCAGAGTTGGAGTTGGTCTTGCGGCCGCTGCGGCAAAGACAGAGTCTTAGTACACGGGGCACCTGGTAGAGCGGGTGCCCCATGTACTGAGACTCTCTGTCTGAGCTACTGGTTGCCCTGAAACTGTGATATTTTCTGAGATGGTTGTTGTACCATTCCAATCTCAGTAGATAAAGATAGATAAATAAAAAAAGATCCAAGTTTATCAATAACATGTCACAAACTAGACTTTTTTTTCTCAACAAATCTTATTTAAGTAACAAGTTTAACAGAGTTCACTATGATTTTTAAAATGTCTTAATAGGCATTGATTTCATTTGCATAAAAATAAGGCCTTAATTGTTATTAAAATGACTTGAAATCAAACGTTCAAAAGTCGATGATCAAAAGATGATCAGATTTGGGAAGTGGGATTTTATGGAGAAAAAAAAAACAAATTCTGATGTTGCATTGTACAATCTAAAAATAATCAGTTAAATCTATTTTTAAGAAATCATTTACCAATTCCCTCTTGTTGAAATGGTGGGACTAAAGACAGTGAAATCCCAAATGCAGAGTGAGAGACAGAAAACTCGCCAACAAAGTATTTACAAACGGCAAAATTGTCTCTAATCCTAAATAAAACTTAATTTATGTTTTTTCCCCATTTTTTTGCATATTGCAAAATTGGTCTTAGATATGATGCTGAGTGGCATTAAAAAGTCTTAAAAAGTATTAAATCTAACATGCCTTAAGCTGTAGGAACTGCAGCAAAACACACACGTACATTAAGATAGATTTGATGAATAATATAAAGTGCTGCCATATTTTCCAGGCGACTCATGTTTCCAACACAACTGTTGGTAATCCTTCCAAATAACAGACGCTCACCCAGTGTGTCTCCTCCACGCTCACCAGGCGCTGGCCATGCCGTCGAGTGTGCGGGCCGGGAGCCTGAAGGACCCGGAGGTGGCTGAGCTGTTCTTCAGGGAGGACCCTGAGAAGCTCTTCACAGACCTGAGGGAGATCGGCCATGGGAGCTTCGGAGCAGTCTACTTTGTAAGTGACTTTCCTCTGTTTGTGCATCTGTAAAAGTCATGGGATATTGGGTGGTATCCTCCCATAGGCGTAAACTGAAAGTCTGTCAGCTGGCATCATGATATGGATACACTCAACAGTTGGAGCTGTCTAAATTTCGGGTGCAGGATTATATTTAACGTGAAAATATATCGGGAACAGGAATTTAGTAACTGAGAAATGATTAATTAAAGCCCCTGGGAACAGCACCAGGTTTTGAAACCAGTTTGGTTGTAAACATGGATTTACAACGTCTGGGTCGGTCGTTTGATGCCGTGGGACCCAAAGGAACTTTTTCCCATAGACTTGTGAAAGAGACATCTGTAAATCAGTGGATTCATATTTTGAACATCCTTTGCAAAATGACTCGTTTTACTATCAGAATTTGATCCACTTGGTTCGATAATGTTTCAAAAGTCTAGAAGAGCTGCAAGATTGAATACATTTATCACTGTTAAAGTTAGCAGAGGGCTAAATTGGAAGTAGTCTGTTCCCCCCATGGAGGCCTCTAGTCTTTAGGCCCAGTGATGTAAAAACAGAGTGCAAAATCCAGGTAATTTTAAACATGGAAGTTAAAGCTGGGCAACCTTCATAGAAATGAACAGGACCTCACCTAAAACACCGTATCCAGTTCTTTTTGGACATTTGTGATTACATCAGGTCTCTATAAGTTAGATTTAATTAACAGCAAACACTTTTGTGATGCTAATACATATGTGAAATAATAATATGGTGTCTAATTATTGGCCAACTGATTATTAACCCAGCTGAAAATCTGTTGTTGAATTCAGGAGTAAGGGCATAGAAATGATCGCTCTTTAGTCACGTATGCTCACACACTCTAATGGCCTGCTGTGAGTGTGTTTTGCTTTAAGATCACGGAGCGTTTTTCTCTGACCGTTCGCCCTTTTTACTTTTGTACTATTGATTTCTGTTCAGATCATGTCCTCCTCTGGGGCGAGGAGAGGCATGATATGGCAAAGACATTATGACTTGATGGAGATTTGGATTATTAATCTTGTTCAGTTATTCTTTAGGAAATTAAAAAACAAACTGAGATGGTTACATTTAAATTGGACTTAATTTATTAAAACCTAATGTATGTAATTTAATGCAAATGAAAGTAACAGTTGGAATTAAAAAAAATATGTTTGGGGGGCTTTTATTGCCTTTAATTGACAGGACAGTGTGAGCATGAAAGGGGGAGAGAGAGGGGGGGGAGACATGCAGCAAAGGACCGAGCCCGGACTCGAACACGCGGACGCTGCAGTGAGGACAGAGCCTCTGTACATGGGGCGCCGCTCTATCCACTGATCCACCAGGCTCCTGGAATTAATATCTCCTTAAGTGTGTAGTCTTCTTGTTTGATGGTCACAAAAATATATATTTTTTCTTTAAAATATAATTAAGTGGTTCCAGCTCTAATGGTGGTTGGTAGCTGTAGCAGCTCAGGGCAGGCTATATTACATTGTTTCTGTACAACCCGAAAACTCTTCCTCTGTGCTTGAAAAAAATGGATCAAATGAAGAGGCTGCTTCTTTCCATTACTGAGACGTCATCACTGCGTTGAATCTAGCCTCGGTCTCAGTGGTCGTAGGCATGAAAATGTAAGCAAAACAAAGAATAGCTGACAGTGGTGAGAGCGATGTTGTGGGTCAGAGCTGCTGTCTGTTAGACAGGAGGGACATCAGTGATGAAGGTATCGCCAATAACAACACAAGGTGGACAAACCCATCAGCTGAAGGTGAAAGGTGTCAGGAGATCAGGAGAGGAGGAGACGATAAAAGCATGGTGCGACGTAAGGACAAAGGACGACTCACAAGCGGTGGCTGAAAAACTCTGTTTAATGAAGGGTGAAAAGGAGCTAGTCATGGATGAAGAGATCGACCGGAGAGGGCAGGAGAGAGGAGCGAAGGAGGCTCAGCAGAAATCCTAGTTTTATGTAATCGTGATTTCTCTGATGTAAAAATGGCTGATTAAATCTAGAGTAGGGACACGTCTACAATTCAAACTGAATACCTGAAAGAAATAATCTATTATCTGTTGCCTCCAACCTTTTCACATTAGGCCCATGACATCCGCACCAATGAGGTGGTGGCCATCAAGAAGATGTCCTATAGTGGCAAACAGTCCAATGAGGTAAGACCTGGCAACTCTGTAAACTGTCATTTCATCAGAGATGCAAGATCAGCGAATCGGTCTGGTTTGCTCATCGATAATTGTGATCTTCCAGAAATGGCAGGATATCATCAAAGAAGTGAAGTTCCTACAGAAGCTGCGCCACCCCAACACTGTTGAGTACCGTGGCTGCTACCTGAGAGAGCACACAGCATGGGTGAGTGAGTCTGTGTGTGTGTGTGTGTGTGTGTGTGTGTGTGTGTGTGTGTGTGTGTGTGTGTGTGTGTATATATATATATACTTGGTTCAGTTGTTAAATCGATTGTGCAGTACACATCCAGGCAGTTCAGCACGCCATCTACGTCACATTCATGAAAAGCATTATTGTATATGGACAGAAGGTACTTCTCGATACACTAAAGCAAAACAAAGATGAAAAAGTGTCAAGATTTTATTCAACAGGTCCTTTCAAACAAACTGGTTCCTGTCAATACAGACTTTGACCCAGTGTGCATTTTCAGAGCGAATATCTGCACCACTAAAAGCCCCCTTTGGCCAAAAAGTTCCAGGAAGTAAATCCAGGAAGTAAACTAGAAACTAAAAGTGTTTTCAGACCAAACTTTTCTGACTCCTTGAGAGGAGCTGCCCATTGGGCAGCGCACCAGAGAACTTAATGTCTTCAGGGGCTGTTTGCATTCGCAGTGGTACTGCTAACGCTGAAGTGACGTAAGCTGACCAGCGATGGCTATACAGCATCGTGTAATCAAAGACTCTCGTTTATTGCTTTGATGAATCAAACTGGGCAAAAATGCTCAGAAAAGCCTGGACTTCACTGTCAGTCTATTTGTTTGTGTTTTCTTACCTTTTTTTCCATTACAACCTGCTGTTTGTGCTTTATGTTGTTTGTTGTTTACACAGCAAACCGGTTTTTAAAAATGGCAGTTGCCCGTCCTGCATTGTCTTGCGTGTTCACCCAAACACTGTTCACTTGCGTCATATGGTGTTATGGTTCCTCTTGTGACTCTGAAAGAGTCCTTTTAAACAGCGTTTTAAGAACTACAATTATTGCTATTTCTTGTGGTGTGGACACACAAAAAAGGGGTCTCTTGACTGATGAAAAAGTTCCTCTGGACCGAAAACGCCTTAAAAATCTCTTTTGTGTGTTCCTGTTTATGTTTAAACTGCATTTGAAGAACCATGAAGATTAGACAAAGTAGGCCAAAGACAGATTAAAAGACAAAGGCAGCATTTGAATTTTCACACACCAAAACGCCAACATGGAGTCGTCATGTTGGTTTTGTATTTATCGTGGCGTGACTCTGATGTTTGAGGTGGCTGTCATGACTAAAAAGAAACGGGGACTCAAAACTCAAACACCTGTCTTCACAGTAAACCATCTGCTGAGTGTGCCTGTCACAATAAGTGCTTTTATTGGACAATATATTCTCCCAGAATTAATCGCAATGAACAATCTTACTGTCATTTCAAGACCACTTTTTGCCACTTTCATAATGATAATATAACAGCATTAATATCAATGTACTTAAAGTTGCAGTGGACTTAAATTTGCTCTGAAATGACAGCAAAACATGTCTCAGCATTTTTTTAAAAAAAAATTTCATACATGCCTTGAAAAAATGCTAAAGCACTGCGCCCAAGTCTGAAAAAACCTGCTGTTTCTCCTGGCATTGCGTTGGCAACATTTTTATGTACACACCGGCAAAATATCACAGAATACACAGACATGACTTTGATGGTTTTTAATGTCCTCAGTATGTTGATAACCCTATTATCATGACAAACCCCTGCTGAGTGTTGCTGGTTATCTAATTCTGCTTTATAGCATAATCGCCATTAAACCATCATCAGATCATAATTTATTTCTCTCTTATACTCCTGTTTTTCTGTCACCTCTCCCGCAGTCTCTCTCTCAACAAATCCTGACATTGTTTTCAACAAAAAAAAAAAACCCAACCTTTAATCCTAATGCCGATAATAACGGTGTCTAGATCAGTCTGACAGTCAGCCCTGCAAACTCCACCCTGAAACTTCCTCAACCAACAGAACCTGAAACTATTGTGCAGGAACCAAATCTAGTCTTTGGTTCCTCTGGACAAAAGGCAGATTAAGTTCCAGTGTTAAATAACAGTTTCTTGTTCCCTGGGAATGATGCTGTTGTCAAAATGCCCCTGCCTTATTGTATAAATAAGCTTTTTCTACTGATGCATTCAGTGCTGTATTCACTTATATGACACATTTAACTCATCATGTTTATCACTTTCACTTTCACTTTTATTTCACTCATGGAAACAGACAGTTTGAAATCAAACCGAAAGTTATTTGCTATGTTACATTTCATGATCGAAAGGGGGCAGGAAGAGGAAACTCTTATTTTATCAGCCCCTTTCTCAAAAATAAATCAGCAAGAATAGGTGATCTTTCCGTCAGTCACTTAGCAGTCAATACTTACAGAGCAAATGAGAGACAGGTGGAAAAAAAGAATCAAAAGCAACAGCAACTCACCATAAAAAAGCCATTACCTGGCAACTTCATATAGTCTTATTATTTTCTCCTTACACATACTTTTGAACTGAAAGATATTGATATTACCCTTTGAATTGTTCTCTGAAGAATTCTCTTAATAAACAGTTTGACACCACATACAGAAATACACGTGCTTTAAGGTAGCTTGTGCATATTTAAAATTACATTTCCTTCTTTGCTCCTCGTCCTCTGAACTAAAAACCAAAAAAAAGTATATTTTCTGGTTATGCTTTTCTTTTTGCCCTGAATATAACTGAGTCTGTAATTCAACTAGATCAGTAATCCTGACTTGGTAAATAGTCCGCTGGTGTGCTCTCTTGAATTAGCTTTATGTATTATTCTGCTCTTTTCTGTAAAATAAACATCATCTTGTGCTATGTGGAGAAGTTGGCTCGATGCAGTCGAGAAGACGCTCAGACCTCCATTTTGAGCACTTCTCTGTGCTGTACCTGCGCTCGACAACAGCTCTCTCACTTCAATAACTGTACTGAACTCTACTGAAAACTGCCTCCGGTCCAAAAAAAAAAATCTTTTCCATTCGGGTCAAGTGTGAAAAAGTCCTCAACATGAAGTATTCTCCTGAGTTAGGCTCCCTAAAATAGCACGCAGTTTAACCCTCCCTCTGTGTCTCTCCCAGCTGGTGATGGAGTACTGCCTGGGCTCAGCTTCTGACCTCTTAGAAGGTAAGTAGGAAATAATAGAGACAAATGAGTAATTAACACGAATTGATTCAAATTAACACTCATGAGTTAATTACATATTAAAGTCCTTCACATAAACAATACCTTTCTTCTTCCAGTCCACAAGAAACCCCTCCAGGAAGTGGAAATAGCTGCCATAACCCATGGTGCATTGCAGGGATTGGTGTATCTTCACTCTCACAACATGATTCACAGGTAACCCCCCATCCCTTTTCTCACTATCTGTGTCTATTCTGCTCTCCTCCCCCACACTTCTTCTGACAAGAGACAAAACAAATACAGGGGAGAAAAGCACAAACTGTGCTGCCGAAGATGAGCTTATGCAACGGTGTTCGTGCTCACACACTCAGCGCAGCAACGCTTTTCAGTGCATCTAACAATACATTTTTTTCCCTCATAATGTCTCGCTCCTCTCTCCTCTCTCCTCTCTCCTCTACGTGATTTTTCCCGACCACTCATTTTTCTCTTATCTGATCACGTCTCTCTCTCAGGGATGTGAAGGCAGGAAACATCTTGCTAACAGAGCCGGGTCAGGTCAAGCTGGGAGACTTTGGCTCGGCCTCCATCGTTGCCCCGGCCAACTCCTTTGTGGGAACACCTTACTGGTAAGACATCAGACTTAATTAATCATAACAGCAGGGCTCCCACGGATCCTTAAAAAGTCTTAAAAGGCTTTGCATTAATGTAAAAATAAGGCCCTAAGTTGTATGAAAATTACTTAATTTAATCTTTCAGAAGTCTTAAAAAATGCCCAGATATGGAAATTAGGATTTAATGAATCATTTTCTCTGACATTGCATTGAAAAATCTCAAAATAATGGTAACATCTAATTTTTTTTTTTCTTCAATATTTTAATGAATTCCTCTCCTTAAACTCGTTATGCTGGGAATCCAGGCAGTGGAGTCTCACTTGCAGAGTAAAACACACAAAATTGCCAAGAAAACCAGATAGAAGTGCCAGATATTTCCCACTTCTTTTGGTAAACCAAATAGATACTTTTATTTTTTACTTTTATTATTTACTTTTAATATGTTTTATTCACCGTCTTCCACGTGTTTCACTCACATAGGGTTTTTATTGTAACATTTGACATCGATAGTAACTTTTTCACTGGACAAAAGAAATTTCATGTTTTGTCATAATAAACATTTGGGCAAAATAAAATTGTCCCTTTTCAGTTTTAGTTATGAGAACATTAGTCTTGAACTTTATTCTGAGTGGCTTTTAAAAAAGCCTTAAAACGTCTTAATTCTTAACTTGAGCTGCAGGAACATTGTTAAAAATGAGACATTGGAGATGGAATTTTTAATTTTATTTATTTTTTTGACATTGCATTGAGATATCCCAAAATAATTGGGTAATATTAAAAAAAGAAAAAAATACAAAATGCCTCTTGCATTAACATCACCATAGAGGCATGTTCTGTGTAATAATATATATATTTGAAAAATAGATAAAAATCCCCCCAACCTTAAGTAATAAATGTTGTTCTGTAAAATTGTGTAAAAAGTGGCATTAAAAAAGTCTTAAAAAGGCTTAAATCCCACTTGCCTGAAGCTGAAGGAACCTCGTAACAGTGTCACTCTTGTCATAAGAGGATAGTTTGAAAACAGTTACTCCTCGTGGTTTCAAGAATTACACCAGATTATGATCCTGCAAATCTTGCACCTTCCTAATGTTCGTATTCATGAGCTTTTCCAAAAAGACTTAAAATGCTCCCTGCTTATAAAAAATGTCATCAACACCCCTGATGTTCTTAAGCTTCATTAAGTATGTCCCTGTGTCCTAATAAGCTGTTGTCAAAGTTGTAATCCTCTAGTCCAGTCCTGGTTGATTTGGAGACAGTCCTGGTTACCATGGTAACAGCAATTGCAATTTAACACTACAGGTCCCCGAATTCTGGGGCTGCAGACACTCTTTGAGCAGCTACTTTGAAATGGCCGCTGTCTTGTTTCATTGAAGCATTTTTGATGAACGTTTGCAATTAACAAATTTGATGACAAATGGGGACAAAATCTGCAAATAAGCCACGCCTAAAAGTCCCACATACACTTCACCGGTTGCATTTTCTTTGACTGTAACGATGCCAACATGTATTGTCCTTGTCAAAATATATAGATAAGAAATACATTGCTCTTCCTGTGACCGCGGCACAATGCACGCTTCCTCATTTTTTGCCAGTTGAATGCTTTTAACGTGAAGCAGCAGCGCATTAGCAATAACCTAATACAGCTCTGACACGGTGTTAAGAGGGCGAACAGTAAATAGTGAGACTTTTAACAGTCTAATTACATTACGCTGGATTACATGTATTCATCATTTCCTGGAAATCCCTTGTGTGTGTAAGCGATTTAAATCCTGCGTGGGAATGTCACTCACAGTTAAAACTACTAGGAGAGGTAAATAGCGAGGGAGATACGTTAAAAATCTATCAGAAAAAAAATGCATAAATGGCAAACTAGATTTGGTACGTCACTAAGCCAGTCCGACAGATGACTGTGATTTTTTTTACTCGTTTTCTGATCTTGAAATAATAGTTGAAAAGTGTTTAACTCTGGGTAGTACACTGCGCTCGTCCCTGTCACCAGCTGTCCAGTCACAGTGAAGAAGAGGTTGGACAAATACAGCAAAGACCAAGGGTCAAAGAGGGTAAATACAGGTGCTGAACATCTGGCATTTTCTTTTTCTTTTGTTTGTTTTTTGAAATGATTTGTTTTTATTAACTGATGCTAAAACTAAAGGGCAGTCACAGTCCTAAAAGTCTATCAGATTTCCATTTGTGCATTTGAAAGTAATTATTTAAAAACAGAAAATTACAAAGATACCAATAAAAAAAACTAAAGAAAATAGGCAAAGCAAACAACACACACACACAAAATGAACATAAACTTAAGTGACATTTGGAGTTACTAACATATGTATAAACTCACAAAATGATTTGAAATGATGTGAAAGAAAGACAGAAAAGTCAACCCACCCCCGCCCCTGTATGGTTCTCCATTTTCTGTCATTTATATGATTGTGTAGTCTGTAAACATCTGACGTTTTCTCGCTGGGAGAAGTAACGCTTTTGTGGACACGTGGCCTTGTCAAAATAATGCCAGCGAGAGCAAAACAACCAACCGATCAGAAGTTTACAGCCCTACTTTTCTCCTCTCACCCTCATGGTATCTAGTCTGCCAGGTAACTTCAGTTTTATTTGCAACACACTGAACTTCAAAAAGCCAACCACTCGCCTTTGCTTAATTTATTGTCACGCTTGTGAAGTGAAAAGGTTCCAACAAGGTGTGGCCGCCTGAAAGTCAGATTCAAATTCAGTCAAAGCATGCAGCAGAGTGCAGTTCAAACTTTACCTGCAGGATAACAGTGTCTTTAGTAACAAGTCAAGAGAACTGAAAGTGTTTTTTCTTCTATTGACGTACCGATGTTTATGTACTTAATATTTATATTTAAAAATGTATTTTACTGTCAGTCAACTCATCCTTATAGCATTACCTGCATATTTCCCACAAAGACATCAGACTCCACTATTCACCTGCTACAGGTTGCCGTTGTTATTGTACATGAAGCAGCCTAACCCTCGTCGCATTCATGTCTGTTCATGTGGTGCAGACGTTGTTGGGATGACGGTGAGCCCTGAGGCGGTTTTCTCTGTTGGTCTACGATCAAAGGCAGAGAGATGGAAATGGCTGAATTACTTTGTTGTATCCTCCATGCAGGATGGCCCCTGAGGTGATCCTGGCCATGGACGAGGGTCAGTACGATGGGAAGGTGGATGTGTGGTCACTTGGCATTACCTGCATAGAGCTGGGTAAGAGATGGCTATAAAATACTGCACAAGTGTGTTTTCTTTTGTGTTCACAAAGCTGAAAGCATCCAACCCTTTTTTTTTTTTGCTTTCCCTTTTTTTTTTTTTTGTTCCTGCTCTGTCTCTGTCACGTTATGTCGTGCTCTGTCACTCTCTAGCGGAAAGGAAGCCTCCTCTGTTCAACATGAATGCTATGAGTGCCTTATACCACATCGCCCAGAATGAGAGCCCTGTGTTGCAGTCTAATCACTGGTGAGAGTCGGAGAAAACTTCCTAAATATCCTTTTAGGCAAATAAGACTTTTGTTGTTGATGTTCAAGGAGAAGCATTTTCTTATGTTGCTGCTTGAGATTATGTTATAAATGTTGCTTTTTTTATTTTACCAAGTCTTTTGACATAACGTTTTCAAAGGATGAAGGATTGATTGAATTCATGATGTTTCGTACATAACCAGAAAGTCTGCGTGGGGTTAAACCCTGGCTTTGTTGCTCGTGGCCAGTGACAGCACCTCTTCCTTTGATAAAAATGTTGTTATATTGGTGCAGGATTTTCTTGAGAAATTAACTCTGCCATGTCTCATCACCCCAAAAAGCACATGATTTTCAAGTAAACAAACACAACATGTGCTTCTCTTCCCTCCTCTCACCTCTTCTTCATCCTTCACGTTGGCGGCCTCGGCTCAGCCTGCGCACGGCCTGAGACACCAGTGTCCCCGTTAGTTTGATAAACAAACATAACATGGTATTAATGACCTAATTGTGTAAATTCTTACAAATTCAACAAGTAGGATTTAGCGTTTGGAAGCTGTCAACACAGGTTGCTGACATAGGCTACTTTTTAGCTTTTTTTAAGTCAAGTTAATTTTATTTATAAAGCCCATTATATTTAACACAGTTTGCCTCAGAGGGCTTTGCAGCATACAGCATCCCTCTGCCCTTCGACCCTCACATGCCGAAGGAAAAACTCCCCAAAAAAGCCCTGTAACAGGGAAAAATTGTAGAAACCTCAGGAGGAGCGACTCAGGAGGGATCCCTCTTCCGGGACGGACAGTAAATAACATTTTTTTTTACATTAAAATTTTTTCTTGCCTTTAATTGATAGGACAGCTTAGGTGTAAAAGGGGGAGAGAGAGGGGATGACATGCAGCAAAGGGCCGAGGCTGGATTCAAACCTACAGCTGCTGCGGCGAGGACATAGCATCTGTACATGGGGCGCACGCTCTACCTGAGCTACTGGGCGCCCCGATGTAGGCTACTTTTTAATATGGCAAAGCTCGAAATCGACCCAACTGCACTTAAAACCAGCCAAGTTTGTGCTAAACACGTGGACCAAGAGCATGGCAAATTTACTGTAATTATATGATTTATTAATATGACATTTGTTTAATATTCTTACCTGTTATGAAATGAGTAGAGGAGACACAATTTTGATTTGACTCGGGATATCAGGCTCTGTTTTGGTTGACACTTTCATCTGTGTTTACGTGAGCCTTTTTGATAGTCGCCATCCACTTTTTCCTCCTTTCACAACTGGTACGATTTAGGAGTCAAGACCTGATTTTTTTTCTCTTGTTAGCTGAACAACTAGGCAGCTCTTTGGCATGTTGGCGTGTTAATGTCATGAAGAAAACAATCATAATTTTCCGCTTTTCACAGGTACAAATTGTACCAAAAGTGATCTTTCCCCCAAAACCATTGTCTCGTAGCAGCAACAGAACAGAAGTTGACTTTGACAATAGAGCTTAGAGAATATTAAAAATGACACCACCTATATTCATGGATGCTTTGCAGTTAGAACAAAATTAACAAGCAATTTTTATTTGTTCACTAACACAATGTGAATGTTGCTTTTATAAAGTCAATTGTATCACTTTCAGGTCGGATTATTTCCGCAATTTTGTGGACTCCTGTTTGCAGAAGATCGCCCAGGACAGACCTACCTCTGATGTGCTGCTCAAGGTACAAAGTGTTGTTTGATGTAGAACATGAAGCAGGCAGAGACGTGTGATCATCTCTTTGTTCGCGGTTGTCTTTATGCTCAAGAGAGAACAAATATGAATATTAAGCCAGCTGACTGTTTGAATTTAAAGGAATGAATATATTAATTTGTATGCTCTAATAAAAGACTGTTACGCACATCATGTGTGGGGCACAAACTGTGCTCTGCACAACATGCCATGTGTTAGTGTATAATTTTCCTTAATAACAATAATCAAATGAAACAGATGAAAATATTACATGTAATTCTTGGTGGTACACCAGGTGCTCAGACTGAATTAGTCATTTTAAAATAAAGTGCTCCCTCTTCTCGTCAGTCACAACCAGCTGTTCAGTGTTTACTAACTCTATAGAGGTCTCTATAGTATGCTGTTCCAGTTGGCTCAAGCGGTAAAATAACAAGCAGCTTGTTGCTGTTGCAGAAACAAATTATTTGCCTAATTTTCCCATTACTTGAAAGTTAAGTTTAGAAGAAACATTGAGTGGAGGAGTCATGTGTGAGCATCAGTGTGGATCAGAGTAGTTCAGTTTATATGCAACTCACTCTGATTGAGAAGAAGTTTAAAAAAAAAAATCAAGATTAGCATCTTAACAAAAATTGCTCCACCACAAAATGAACACACCAAGCTCCGTGTAGGATCCAGGTTATCTTAACGTGCAGGTTCCTTCATTTCAGTTCCTAAGAATCCTGTGTCACCCTGTCTATCCACACAGCACCATTTCCTATGCAGAGAGCGTCCCATGACAGTTGTGATGGACCTGATCGCCCGCACCAAGGATGCTGTCCGCGAGCTGGATAACCTCCAGTACCGCAAGATGAAGAAAATCCTCTTCCATGAGGCGCACAACGGTCCCGCACCAGAAGGAGCCGATGAGGAAGAGGTACGAAGCATTGGTTTAGTGATTCATCAGTCTGTATGTATATATTGATTTAATGATCAACAGTGCAATATCACAGATGCAAAGAGAAAACATGGATACATATCCTCATCTTTAAGATACGCCTTTATTTTGAAATTTCCATGGCAGGCCTGTGTCACCATTTCTGTTCAAACACACCTCCTTCCCAAACATTCAAACTAGCAGCCAGGTGCCAGGCAGATAAGTGTAGCAGCCAAGGAAAAGACAATGAGGACGTTTGCTGATATTGTCTCGAATTGGTCATATTTAATTAAATTGTAATGTATGGTGGCAGACTTTGTGATATCAATATATATATCATATCCTTATCCAAAGAATCCATATAATATCATATTGTGATGAAACAGAAGAGGAGGAAGAGGCTGACATGAGGTGGAAAAAGGGAGGTCATGAGGCTAGAGACGCAATGACTGCTGGTTAAATACTGGCTTCTACTGACTGTCAGATCTTAATTTACCCAGTCTGAGTCCTTTAATATTGGGTGTCTGCCATGTCCAGTCTGATACTTGTATTTACCTAAATGTTGATTGAATGTGTATCTTACAGTTAGATATAACAGCTGTAGACTTCAAGCTTATTTTTTTACAAGCTGCCTGATCTGTCAAGTCCTGTTTTTCCTCGCATATACGAGTGAAATGCTCGTATTGTACAACCCAGCTGTCATACATGAGAGCAGCAACACTAGCATGCAAGGATGACAAAACACAGTAGAATAAATTAATGAAAGGATCACATTTATTTATATTTATTTTGGCTGATAACGATCCTTTAAAATATGCCCTGATCAGCACTGATAGGATCAGCGTGGGACTTCTCTGCTTCAAACATGACAGTGGTTTGGTCTGAAATGATCAAAACAATAGCAATATATTGGTAAAAATTACAAAACAATTACCTGAAAGATTAATACAAAACAAAACAAAAAAAACAGGAAGGGAAACTATGCTTGAGAAAGTGCTTTAGAAATTCCAATTCTATAGCATAATTTTGAATTTGCTATTATGATAGTTAGTTTTTTTTCTAGCTGTGTAATAAAAATTGCAAGAAATTGGTAAATTTACAATTTGTTTTAAGTTGCTCATTGCCCTTTTCCCCATGTTTTTAAAAGAAATTGCACCAATTTACTCCAGGTTAAAATGTTGAAATACTTGTGACAGCAGTTGAAATAAGAAAGGTGATGTTTCGCTCTAAAAAACAAAGTACTTTATTAAACTATTAAATTGTAAATTCCTCTCCAAACCTTCAGAATCTCATGAGAAACTTCATAACTGAGTTCCTGTAGTAACTCCGGAGTCAGCAGCTCTCTGGTAAAACCAAACAACAAAATACCAGCTGCCTTGAAGATGAAACTTTCAAAAACCTCGGAGGAGGAACATGCATGCATCGGGCTGTGTAAGGAAAACAGCTGGTTTTAGCATCCATCCTGCCTTTGTGTTGTACCTCTCAATATATGTCGCGAACTTCGAGCCCCTTCCTCTCCATACAAAGGCCTTTGTTTCAATCAACATTTGATTCCAGTTGGTTGTTCCCTCGAAAAGGAAATGAAGGAATTCAGAGAATGTGGGGCTGCAATTTTCCAAAATGTAGGCTCACTGTTAGTATGTGTCATATTTTACTGTATGTCTGCTCAGAAAGGTTCTCACAGCATACGTACATTTATACACACTACAAACAACTGCAATACTTAACTACCACTGATACCATCACCCTATCAAGTGAAGGAACCATCCTAAAAGTGTTGTCTTTCCCCAGAACTTTTTAACCATTTTGCCTTCCTCCTTTTCTTCTCCGCCAGGATGTGGAGCAGTATATGTTACGCACCGGCACAGTCAACAGCATGGAGAGTTCCCATTCTCTGCCATCCATGTCAATCAGCGCCAGCTCCCAGAGCAGCTCGGTCAACAGCCTGGCGGACGGCTCTGACGACAGCGGAGAGATGGCCATGATGCAGGAGGGAGAGCACACCGTCACCTCCAACAGCTCCGTCCTGCACAAGCCCCTGGTCAGTCCACGTGTTGTACTGTCTGTGGGCAGGTTTGTTGAGGAGAAGTGAGAGTCCTCCTGTCCCGCCCAGACCCATCTTTGAAACATCCATCATCATGAACATTAGTGTCACGTAGAGCCTAGTTTGTAACTTGAAAGAGAGAACCAACAGTCTAACTTTTCCTGACACTTATATCATAATGAAAAAATCATATTAGTTGTAAAATGCATCCTTTTTTGGGAGTAAATTCTGACAAGATATTGGAAGCATACCCTTTTTCTATTACTATGCCCACTAAAATTACCTGTTGTGACCTCTAGGATAATTGCAGCCTCTTGAAACTTGACAGTTACAAACTGGAGACTTTCAGACTTTCAGGGGGACGTGTTGCTTTCATAGATATGTTAACAAAAAGGCGGTTTCTCAGTTGTTTCCAGAAAATCTGTTTTTTTTCTGTCCAGTTGCTTAAAAATGCAATTCTTACATAACTCACAAAATTTCAAAAGTTTTTCATATGGAATCACAGCATGGGTTTTTCCATTTTGGTGTCTTAATGTGGTAGTTCAGAGGGATTTTCGACCATTATCAAGCGATAACGAATGGTTCAATTTAGCACCAAATCTGTGTAACAATTATGTACAAAAAATTGTTGCAACAGCTTATGAGACAAAATTGAGGCTGAGAATGGCCATCGTGTACTGCCATCCTAATGTTCTAAGGCCCTATAAACACTAGACACTCTAAGGTGCTTACTAAAACATAAGAGGCACCTAACCAAGTTATAATGTTTATTACGGATTTCTGACTAAAAAGAAGTTGCCACACAGACAAAAATGGATCTATGGCAGGAAGAGAGGGGAGTGGAGGAGACCAGTTTTCCAAATGCAAACTTGCACCACCTACAGGAAATGAAAAGTAATAGCAGCCCCTGTTTGCACATGCAGATGCACTGTAGTTCTGGCGATGTTGCCACCTACAGAGCCGAAGCTGAAAATCACCACACAGCATTATAGCAAGTTCACTGGAACAACTGCTGAAGCTTCATGTTTTGGTAGACTGAGTGAAACTTCACTGAGCCAAAAGCACAAATGAAGTTAAATGTCCCCTGTGTTTAATATTTAGCACCAGGATGACTTTTTTCAAAGACCAGTTAGATGAAAATTCCTGTGCTTTAACTACCATTAAGCTGTTTTTTTTATGAATCTTTTGCCTCTCCTCTGTTCGGTCTCCACCATGTAGAGCCATGACAACATCTACGATGATCCCTATCAGCCAGAAGTTGACTCACAACGAGAAGCTTCGTCTGCTGGTGGTGGAGGTGGGGGAGGAGGTGGAAGGCGTCGTCGAGGCAGGGACCATTTTGCCACCATCAGGACAGCCTCGCTCGTCACCCGACAGATCCAGGAACATGAGCAGGGCTCGGCCCTGAGAGAGCAGATGTCTGGGTAAGGTGACACAGACATACAGTACATGCCATATAATGCTGTAAAAGGAAGAGAACTTCTCATGTTTATTTGTATTGTTATTAGTCATACTTTGAGTTTTAAAGGGTTTTACAGTCCCCACACTGTAAACAGACACCCCAAACTTGTGAACATTAAAAGAGAACAAAGAAAACCTTCAGTGAAAACCTTGTTTGAGATAAAATGTCAGTCTACTAACATGATGCCCCGCGTCTCCTCACAGGTATAAGCGAATGCGGCGGCAGCACCAGAAGCAGCTGATGGGCCTGGAGAACAAGCTGAAGGCGGAGATGGACGAGCACCAGCTGAGACTGGACAAAGAGCTGGAGAATCAGAGGAACAGCTTCTCAATGGAGGGAGAAAAGCTCTCCAAGAAGCACCAGGCTATCCTGGAGAAGGAGGTGAGCTGGTGGAGGGGGAGTAATGGTGATCATAACTGCCAGAGAAACTAAAGTGGGAAGTCAGTGATTTGTGACAGATTCGTGATTTTCAGTGTTTTGTTTTTTTTAATTAGCCATTTTTCTGAGCTTGTGCTTCTCACAACCCAGATGTTCATGAGATTGTGTGTTCTTGTTGTTTATTTCAGACAAAGGCAGTCCTGACTGAGGAGAAGAAGTTTCAGCAGCACATACTTGCACAGCAAAAGAAGGAGTTAACCGGTCTGCTGGAGTCCCAGAAACGGCAGTATCGACAGCGCAAAGAGCAGCTGAAAGAGGTGCCTCTGGCTTTTAGGGAATTATGAATGGAATCACAGTTCTTGTTTTGCATAAATTGGCCGTGGTTATCAGCTCTATCATAAAATGTAAATTCCGTTTTCTTTTCATCACGGCCCTGAAACTTAAAATGAACCCTTCCTCATATTAACATGCAAACTACTTTACTCTCTGTTTACTACCTTAATTTATTTTCCAGGAGCTGAATGAGAACCAGTCAACACCAAAGCGTGAGAAACAAGAGTGGCTGGTGCATCAGAAGGAGTGTCTGCAGCAGCTGCAGGCGGAGGAGGAGGCTGGCCTGCTGCGGCGGCAGAGGCAGTATTATGAGCTTCAGTGTCGTCAGTATAAGAGAAAGATGCTGCTGGCGCGCCACAACCTGGAGCAGGACCTGCTCAGAGAGGTATCAGTTTTAAATCAGACTGGCGCGTTAATGTTGGATGAACTAGTCAATTCTGCTGGAACATAGTTCAAGCAAATAGTCCAGTGGGATTCAAACTGTTCAGTCCCGTTTAGGGCTGTGACTAACATTTTTTTTTCATTATCGGTGGATCTGCCTGTTATTTTCCGGACGCATTGTTTTTTTAAGAAAATGTCAGGAAATGGTGAAAAAAATGCATCTTTAACAGGTATGTTTTTACCGACCAACATGTCCAGAAATCCAAAGCTATTCAGTTTATCATGTATGAAGACAAACCCATTAAATTCTCACATCTAAGAAAAATGTTTGGCTTTTTGCCTTAAAAAAAATTATATAAAATTGTAAAAAATAGTCACCAGTTAATTAAGTCTCTATCGAATAATGGACTAATTGTTGCAGCTGTAGTAGGATTTTCTTTGCAGCGTATATTCCCTGTCTACCAGTTTATGTCTTTGTAATAATAAAAATAGCACATTTTCTTTATAGGTGCCTTTCAAAGCACTCAAGGTCACCTTACAAGGCATATTTAAAATAAAAAGCAGTGTAACAGTAGATTGTGTTACTTGAGGGACATGAAGGTGGACATTCAATGTGTCACATGGTTGACATGACAACCCTGGCACAGTCTTATTGAGAAACTAAATGGCATTATCAAGACGCAAAATCACCCTGAGGGTGTAAATTTAAAAAAAAAAGATATACCTGTTATTGGGCTTTCCCAATACGGTAAAGCCTGTATCAAGTTGTCATGAACACTACATGTTCTTATATTACTTTTGAATTAAACTTTATAGGGTTGTCCCAAATACCTTTTTAGAGGCTTCTAAGCATGATGGATTATTACCTGCAAATATCCAAAGCTTCAGCGGGATGCGACTGGACTTGGGGTGAGTGGGGTAGTAGTGATCAGTTATACTCATATATGCTAATAAACCACCTTCATCCAAGCCGATTATAGTAAGACTTAGAGCTGCTGTTTGTAGGAGAGAGAGAGAAGAGAAGGGGGAAGGTGGACTATTGCAAGCAGGTTTCTGTAAGTTATTAATAACTTGAAATGCCTCAGGTCGTGCTTTATCTTTTCTTCTCTTTTGAATTGGGGGTCGATGACTGTGCTGAGATCATTTCACCATTTATGTCTGACACATGCCACCTCCTTTCCTTCACCATTTTAGTGGTAAAAAACCAAAACAAAAATCAAAGCAATAGATTACTGATTTGGACAGGTCAGCCTTAAAACTTCAAAACACAAGTGGAATTGGTTTTCAGTGTTTCTTACAGATAAAAAATACATTTTGCATACTTTTTTGAGAAGGTCTTTGAAGTAGCCAGATACAACACCACTGCTGATTACTGCCTTTAAAAATGACCATGGAGCTGAATCAACACCTCTTGATAGGATTATATACTAACTATCAGAAATGTACTTAAAATATCTTCCTAAAATGCAGTACAGCGTCCCTTCTGCCTCTTTTATCATTGACTTTTCTTTTCCAGGAACTGAACAAGAAACAGACTCTGAAGGACTTGGAGTGCGCAATGCTCCTCCGTCACCACGAGTCCACCCAGGAGCTGGAGTTCCGCCAGCTGGGTTTGGTGCAGCGCACGCGGGCTGACCTCATCCGCACGCAGCACCAGACGGAGCTCACCAACCAGATGGAGTATAACAAGAGGCGTGAGCAGGAGCTGCGTCAGAAACACGCCGTGGAGGTCCGCCAACAGCCCAAGAGCCTGAAAGTGAGTGAGAGCACCCAGAGCCAGGGGTCTCCTGAGGAGGGAGAGGGCCAGACACCAGAGGGGCCGAGCGGCAGCTGGGACAGTGAGGCGGGGGTGGGAGGAGTAGAGGTGAAGGACGAGAGGGATGGAGAGGTAGAGAAAGGGGGGCAGGAGGGGGTTAAGGGGATGTATGATGTTGAGGATGAGCTCGATGGAGCAGTGTTTGAAGATGAGATTTATCGAGGAGTAGATCGGGAGGGTGTGAGTGTCCCTGTGGTTGAAAGGAAAGATGAGCTAAATGGCGACAGTAAACTAAAAGGAAATGATGAGAAGGAGGAGTGGAATATCAGTGGGGAGGGGACCGAGGTGAGGGAGGTAGAAGGAGTGCAGTGGGAGTACGACGAGGATCACAGTAAAGCTGCGCATGTAGACACAGATGAGGAAGAAGAGGGCAGGGGCGTGGCCGACGGTTGTCCGTCGGAGTTCATCTTATCCCTCTCCCCGGAAAAGAGACGACTCCGAGAGCGAGAGATCGATGATCTGTCTGACTTTTACTTCCCCAACACTGCAGAGGAGCTGGAGCCCATCTCTCCTCCTCCTCCCCCTCCCCCCACTCAGACTTCTTTACCTTCGCTCTTCTCTCACGGCATCTGCCTCCTCCTCTCCCTCTCCGCTGCCGCCCAGCCCTCCAACCTCACTCTGCTGCTGCTCGCCATCTTCCTCCTCTCCCTCCGCCGCTCACCTCCTCTCCCGTCAGTGGCCTCTGTTCTCCTCTCCGCCGAGCTGGCCTTCTTGGCGCTCTTCTTCTCGTACCTCTTCCTCCGCTCATGCTGCTCTCTGTCTCTCTCCACCTACCTGTCGCTCAGCCTCTGGGCCAGCGGCCTCTTTAGTTTAGGACTCTCCTTCAGTTTGGGCATTTATTACATCCCCATGATTTTGATTTCAGCCTCCTTCCTCAGCTCTCCCTCCCTCTTCCTCTCTCTCTACTTAGTGGTGGTGCTGATAGTCAGGCCGGCCCGCGACTTCCTCCAACATGCACCACGCAAAGTCAACCGCCTCTGTATGCGCATCCTTTTCCGCCTGCCACGCCCGCTGTTTGCCATGTGCCAGTCAGTCCTGGGCGGTATGGCTGAGCGAAATCTCTATGAGATGTTTCCCAAAGCGGGGCGCAACTGGGGCGGGCGCCAGTCGAAAATCCCAGTCCCCTTAAAGAGCTTGCCTTTAGAGTATCAGGCCCGCTGCAATAACACCTCTCCGTTAGCCAAGGGCCTTCTCTGGGTGAGGCGTTTCAGTAGACGACCCCTCGGGGTCCTCGCAGACCTGGCTAACTCCATAGTGCTAAAACTCGCCGGACAGCTTCTTAAAAAGCTGCCACTTAGCATCCGAGTCAAACTTCAAACTCTGGGTCTCCTAAGGAAGAAAAACCCCAGCAGGCTGCCTCAGCTGCTGCCGAGGGAGGTGAGGGAGCGGAGACAGATGGAGAGGAGTAGGAGAGAGAGGGAGAGACAGAGGAGGCAGGAGAGGATTTTTCGTGAGGAGGTGAGGTGGGAGTGCGGGTTGAGACGAACGTCATCTGGAAGGTTTGTCAGGGGGAAAATTCGCCCGTGGAGATAGTTTAGAGCGGGAGACTTGCGCTGGTTCTTTGCGAGTGTGTGTGTGATCATACTCTTCGTTCAGCCATTGTTTGTGTGTCTTTTTGATTTGGGCCCAGTAAGTCACATTTCCTAAAGATGAGACATATTTTACTCTGCACACATTTTTCTGTGTGCTCTGGCTGAAAGTGATTTGAATCCAAACGTGTGTACACAAGCTGTACTGTTAAATCAGTGGGCTCTGCGAACGTAAACATGCAGCTGAACCCACGGTTACTGCACCAAACCCAGTGAAGTTTTCATTATTGTGCTTTTTGTAAAAGTTTTTTTTTTTTTATTTTGTTTTATTATTTTGCTCTTAATTTGTAAGACAAATATTTTATGGTTATTTTTTAAGACCGGTTTTGTGCAATCTTTTCTTTATAATGGTCTTATTTCAAAAGGCACGCTGGTATCTCAGTGCTTAGAACAAATATTACAGTGTTGCATAGCTTCATGGCTATAATTTCACTCCCCAAAGCTAAATACTGTGAAAAAACCCCTAATGATTTCACTAATCACCCTGAACACTAGCTCTAAGTTGATATAAAAGTGCAATAAACATCCAAACAGAAATATCTGGGACCACCTTAGGACATTTGATATAACGTCATTTCTCTGTGGAGAAGTTAAAGTGGAAAATAGTTAGCAAAAGGTCTTACAATATAGGACTTAAAATAAAGTTTGGGGGCCATTTCATAGCTGGTCCACCTCATTGTTTCATATCAACACATTATTTAAAGCTGGTGAAATCGTTATCTTTCAGATTCAAGTTAGATATACTATTTTTTATTGCGCTTTATGCAATGATCTTGTTATGATTTACCATGTAAACATTTAGATATTCCCCCTTAATGATCCTATAAATGTGCAGCAGTTGAGTGCCTAGTTACAACTGTTTGTCTCTTGTGAAGTGACATATCCTAAATTTATTGTAGAAACATAAAGGAAGCAGGATATGCTTTGGAGTAGTGAAAGTATAATATAATAGAAACCTATTTAATATTTCAGTGTAGCTTAATTTATATGAAGCCATACAGACAATCTTTTGAGACATTCAGTCATTTAAAAAGAGACTGATGCAACTACTGAATGTGAAAGTAAAGATTTAGCATCAAATGAAAAGAAGATAATCACAAATAACAGATGTCTGTTCATTTTTGCACTGTCCCAAAGACTATTTTTAAAAATACCAAATGTGGGAGAATGGTTGTTTTTTTTTCAATTAAACATTTAGCCTATGAAGCATCAAAAACATTGAAAAAATGCTGCAACTTTACAGAGACTAAAGCAGGGTTCAGACTATAGGAGTTTTGGGCCTTTTTTTCCCAGATTCACCCCTCAGGATAATCAGAGGAGAAGTTTTTGCTCTTTTGGCCCATAATTAGATCATTATTATTATTTTCAAATTCACCATAGCATAATTGCACACCTCCTTCATTAAACATTCAAACCGTGCTAGCAGCCTAGCGCCAGGCTGACACTGGTAAGCTGCCAGGAAAGGACACTAACAATATTTAATGATATCATCTAACACCGACCGCAGGCTGCTTAATTTAATCAAATCGAAATAATATCGTGGCAGCCTTTGTGATATCAGTAACCCCATGCAAATACACAGAGCGCGACACTTTACTTCAGCTTTTCAGACTAATAAATACACAATAGAAACCCACAAAATGTTAAGAAAAGTTATATCCTCACACCTAATTTCCTCATTAAAGAGAGAAATACAAATGTACACCTTTTAAATTCAACTTTCTCTCTGTCAGTGAAGACTGACTACTCTTAATTGCCTCTTTAACTCATCATAAAACACACTTCATTCAAACTTGACAGAAACAAAACTCACCCAAACCGTCTTGCTTACTCTTGTTAGTCATCTAATTAGTTGGAAAGTCCACTGTTCCAACAATCACCAGCTTCGGTTCACAAAGTTAGATGTAAAAAAATATGCTGTTAATTCCCATGGTCTCTCTCTGCTGTTGCTTGCCGCTGGCTGTTTACAGTCCTGTAACTTCTCCCTCCACCACTAGGAATCATTGTGTATTACAGCTCAGCTGTCTGTTCCATCATTAGAGACCAAGACTGAGCTCTGGTGGTGCATGCTGTGCAATACAAGCAGTTTAATAGAATGAGGACAGTTGTATTTATGACGGTATTGAAAAACATATCTTTGGGATTTCTAAATACCCTGGTATACTGTAATACTATGATACTGCCCAAACCTAACCCTCAGAAAAAGATTTATTGCCAGGTATAGTTAACACAATACGAGGAATTTGTTCTGGTGGGTTGGTGCAACATAAATATAGAAAAAAAAACAGATGAAATAGAAGATACAAATATAAAATATAAAATATAAATTTCTCGTTGAAGAATAGACGTCCCAACTATTTTCTCATCCAGACTCGTTTAGCCTTCTGCTTTTATTTTCTAAAAAGTTGATCCAGAGAGGTGGTGTGTTTATGCTCCCTCTGTCACTATAATCTTAATAATACCCTTTAGTGCGTGATGCACCTTTATTTTCATATAACATCATACATCACGTTTTTCCTTAAGTGGGTGATACAGCCTGATTTCTAAATCAGTTAGATTTTAAAACTCCTGTAGTCCGAACCCAGCTTAAGATGACTTCTTCCAGTGTCTTGATTTGTTCAACCAAAAGTCTAAAACCCAAAGATTTAATTTTACATTGACATGTGAGAGGGGAAAGCAGCTGATCCCCTGATGCGAGACGATGGAACCAGAAGATGTGCAGCATTTTTTTCGCTATTTTTGCATTAAGAAATGACTGAAATGATATATCAGCCAATCAAACAATAGATTTATCAGCTTGACTTCAGTTGGACCAAAAACAACTTTTTTTACAGTTGATAATGTAATTTTGAATTTATTCCTTTGATACCCAAAATGCTCAGATGTTTAATTTTAGTTAAATGAAGTCAAATGAACTAAGCTTAGAGGAAAATCTGCAGTTGTCACATGCACAGATATGCGTATAAGAATTTTAAAATGCATATTTGCAAGGGAAATTCAGCTGAGTAAAATGCATCAGTAGTAATGCTAACTATGTAGGAAAAAGAGCCCTCTACTGTGTTTCAAAGGCATTTGAGCCATTTATATGGAGGAATATTACTGAGTAGAAAAAACTCAGTAACTGTATTTGACCCAAGGGGGGAAGAAAAAAAAAAGTAGGGCACTTTTTGGTGACCTGCATTGGAAAGTCTCGCTGTGAAAAACGACATTTCACGACAAACATTGTTTTATTTGAATGTAACTTATTTGCCATTGATTTTCATTTGTGCTCCGGTATCAGTTATTTCCTGTTCCTCTGTGTATGTTTACATGTTTGTATTCTGTTTTGTTGTGACACCCCTTTTCACAGAGTTAAATCACCTTTTTATATTTTATTTATGCAGTATTTATACGACTGCATTGTGTTTGGCAGCCATTTGTTGTCCTTTTATTCTCATTTTAGCTGCATGAGTGTTGGCGTACTGTATGGCTGCGTGCTCGCAAGCATAGAAAAATATTTTGTCATACTTCAATTTTTTTTTTCTTTACACAAAAAATAAATTCTTTTGTGTGAAAGTCATTGTCTTGCTTGTTTGTTTTTATGATTTTTGTTTCCATTATTATGTTGTCCTCATTTTTCCCTGATTTTATTTGATGGTCTTATTGTATTTGATTTATCATCATTCCTCCTGTATCTTTTTATCTCTGTCGTCATCTGTGGTGCCCTTCCCTTTGTTTGAATGTGCGTTTAAAGATGTTAACTGACGGGAAGATGATCAGTAAAAGGCGTCACATGTAGACTGTGTTATTTGCAGGGATGCACCGATCCTGTCCTTGGCTTTCAGCGTCGGCCGACAACATCCCGCTTAACCTTGCTTTCCTAACTTTCTAAAACAAAATGTAGCAAATAAATACATAGACAATTTCACTGATTTATATATATATATAAATCTTCAAAATTAACAGGAATTACAGTCTGAATGTAAATCATTTAAATGCAGTAAAAGATCATTTCTGTTTCAGTCAAAACTGACACAGAAATTCAAATTTCAGAAATACATCTGCATAAAATGAGAACAAAATGTAAACGTTAAATCACAGTTAAGTCGAGCGCAAACAAATTTGGAAAATACTCAAGATTTGAAATACATATGAATAAAAATTCTTTGTGAAAGTAGGACTTCAAAATTTCAATATAAAAAAAAATATAGCAGCTAAAACTATAAACAGAGAATTGAATAGATCAGCCACATTGTCAGTGCAGCTGTTTGAGTCAGTGCTGGATCAGTGCATCCCAAGGTATTTGAATCCATGTTGTGTTTGTTATAATGCACCTTTCATTTTGAGTGTATGAGTTTAATGCATTCATTGATTAGTAATTAATTTATTATTATTTAAGTCACCCCATTTTTTGTTTGTGTCAAGCTTTCACAGTCAAAACTTTAAATCTGATTTATCACACAGAGAATGTGTTACAGTCAGTCATTGTAATCATTCATTCGTAATGACTAACTTTAAAAAGCTCAGATAACATTGTAAAGAAAGTTTCGAAAAAGTAACATTTGTGATTTCCCACTTTAGATGTCAAAACTGATAAATCACATTTCTGCACAAGTCTTTTAATATTTGTAGTTGTTTTAAAATGTATGTCTTCTGAAACTGTTCCTTTACATCTGAAATATTTCTAAGAACTTGGTTTAAACAGCCCAATTTAATGTGGATGAGAGATAAAGTAGGTTGTGAATGTTTACTTTTTAATTTCTTCACTCGCTGCAGACAGCCAGAGATTGTGCTGTTGCATTACAGCAATTACAAAATTTCACCCCTGAAAAAGTATATTTAAATAATACTAATTAAGCAGGAAGAATACATTTAAAGGAAAAGTTTGACATAAAACCAAAAATACATATTTTTTTCTCTTACCTGCAGTGCTATTTATCAAGTCTAGATTATTTTGGTTTGAGTCGCTGTCGGAGATATCAGCAGTAGAGATATCGGCCTTCTCTCCAATATAATTGAACCTGATGGCACTCGGCTTGCTGTGCTCAAAGCACCAAAAAAACTCAACAGCAAAGTCTCTTTCCAGTGCAAGACGTAAATATTAATGCGTCCTCCTCAGCTGAGCTGTAATGACAGATATCTGATCTCAGTGGTGCCAGGCTAGCTAGCAGTAGACATGGATACTTTTAAATTGTGAATAGTACCTGTGTTCATTTGGACTATTAGAGTACTGCCAGTATTTTGCTACGTAGATGTGTGGTAAGTTTTTACACAATTTCTTTTAAAAAAAAAAAAAACACACATAATGATAAGTATTTTTTCCCCTCTGATTTTCTGTGTTTAACATCTGTCTCCGTGTTTGTTTATAAAACTACAGGAGCACTTTAGCCCAGCTGCTTCCTTCTGTCTTCTTTCCTGTCTCCTCCAGTCCAAAGAGCTTCAGATTAAGCGTCAGTTCCAGGACACCTGTAAGATCCAGACCCGGCAGTACAAGGCGCTGCGCAACCACCTGCTGGAGAACACGCCCAAGTCAGACCACAAGGCCGTGTTGAAGCGGCTGAAGGACGAGCAGACTCGTAAGCTGGCCATCCTGGCCGAGCAGTATGACCACTCCATCAATGATATGCTGTCCACACAGGCTGTGAGTAAGGCAAGGAGACGTCGTTCACTTCACACTCGCACCACACCACCACTGCTGTGCCCGGCCCCGGGGGCCGTCCTGCCTGACCGCCTGTCTGCCTGTCAACAAGCCTCCTCCTGGTCCCTCAGTGTTCATCTCCACCTAAACCCACATCCCCCAGTTTTATACCAAACTGTGTACGCCATCCTGTTCCCCCGCAGTTTAACTGTTCTTCCGAAACATCCTCTCCCCCTGAATTTCTATCAAAAGAAAATGTGTTTGACGTTTAGCCAGAACTTATGATATTCAGCCACTTAATAAGACTACATACAGCCTGTTTGATCTTTAAAAGACTGCCCCAATAATTCAGCATTGCACTCCCGTAACACTGTCACACTCAAGATGGACACTTTAAAAAAAAGAATCAAAATCAGCACAGTGAAATCTTTTTTATACCAAACATTCAGGTAACATCACTTTTCAGTTTATTATCAGGATTTACTCAGCTCCCTCTAAAAAAGAGAAAAAAGAGACCCCCCACCCCCACAACGCCTTTAAGCAGACTCTGATTATCCCTCCAATCATTGATGTCATGTTACATGACCTACTATACATATATATATATATATATATATATATATATATATATATATATATATATATATATATATATATATATATATATATATATATATGGGCATTGCACTTACTACATTGGCATAAAGATGGCAGCAACCTGAGATAAGCCTCATTCTTCTCCTTTTGGAGATTGGTGTCGGAAAACGGTGAAAACAGTGTTAGGTTTACTCTTATTTATATTAAGTTTTTGTCAGATTCACTGAAAAAAAAGTGAACAGCTGTATCAAAATAGTTGCACACCAAAAAAATGAAGGTGAATTTTGTTGCAACAATCATGTCTCATTTTCCATTTCGCAAAAACATACTATAACTATAGCAAGTAAAACCGTAATGTCATTTTTTAGACACAGTACATCGAGATGATCTGAAAAGAGGAGACTTTATAGTAATAGCAAGGATTGAACGTAATAAAAAGCGGGGCATTTTCTTCACTAACTAACAATTACCTTTATTAACTACAGTAAAGTTAAATAATCATGCTGATCTTACCTTAACTTTGGTACACAAATATAAACTATTCATGTTCACCATTTTTTTTTTGTTGCTAATTCCACTCCTTATGTGCTATTTTACCTGTGTAAAAATATTTGTTCATTTGGATATTCTTTGCAGTTTCTGGTAATACTTCAATTGGATAGTCTGCCTACAGATAGTTTATGGAGTATTTGTAAGATTTTAACAGCTGAGATTCAACTGTGTAGCTTTGTTTTAGATCTGTGGAGTATGTATGGCAATTCACTGTATATTCCCAGAATAATTGAGTTGAACTTGAAATATTTATACAACCTTTGCAGCATAAGCTGAGCAATCAGTCGACGATCCGAATAAAGTGTTACCCAGGTTCTCCATCAGATATAGAAGAAACTTAAACGATACATAACTATATCAATTACAAACATACGCAGGAAAAATAAAAAAAAATACATTAAATAAATAGAAATAATAAATAGATACATATGATATATGATATATATATATATATATATATATATATATATATATATAACACAAAAATGTTTCTCCTAAAGCCAGTAAGCTAGTAATTACCAATATCCAGCTTCATCAAATAATTTAATGTTGGAAAAAAAGCAGCAAATCCTCACATCTGAGAAGCTGGAATCATGAAACGTTTCTGCGCGAAAAGCAAACAGTTACAGTTAAAATGCTCAAATAAAGAACAAGACATTTGTACTAAGGTATAGTACACTAACAACTGTTTGGGAGGGTTTTGCTTTTTAAATAATCAAATAAAAGCTTCAGCCTGCTGCCTACTCTAATTGTTTTGGCTGAACTCCCCCACTGCCCTCTGAGCCTGACACACACACCCACAAATCCCAGGCTTTTAAATGAATGAAACATGGTGGGAAGTGGATGATACGTAACAAAATGTCTCGTTCCTTTCAATGACATAACGCCCTGTGCTACTTTAATTACCTCTCATGGCAGCGTGCCATGTAAGCCCAGTAAGCCAAATCCCTCCTGCCCTTGTTCGTCCGCACATCTCCTCATGCAGTGGTTAAAGTCTGTTTGGGAAGGTTTCCCGCTCGCTGATTAAACTCCGTCCTGAGGTCAGAAAAAAAGACCCAATATGAAGAATGTCTTCTGAAACAAGGCTAAATCTGCACCCTGGAGCCAGACGTGCAGGTCCAGCAGTGCCAGTTAGATATCATAACTGGTATCTGAATAGTTATTGTAACTCTTTATATCATATTCACAAAGCCACACAGTATATCAGTTATGTTTATTTTTCAATTGCTCTTACTGATTTCAGCATACACAGACCCTGACTGATCAAACTTAACCACACAAAACTCTGATTTAACAAACTGACAAACCTGCAGCTCGCACACCTGATCCTCTCCTCTCTCTTGTGCATCTCCCTCTCCTTTCTTCATGTCCGTCAGACTCTCTAAACTTTCCCTCAACACTAAAGCACAATTTGTCTCACACAAAAATGTGCCAAAGTTTAATGTCAGTCCCTTTTTTTTTCTTTTGCCTCTTAGTTGCGATTGGATGAGACCCAGGAAGCGGAGTACAAAGTGCTGCGGATGCAGCTGCAGCAGGAGCTGGAGCTGCTTAATGCCTACCAGAGCAAGATCAAGATCCACACCGACACGCAGCACGACAGAGAGGTCAAGGACCTGGAACAGAGGGTGTCCATCCGCCGCGCCCTGCTGGAGCAGAGGGTTAGAGTCCTTTTGGCGATCACTTCTATGAAAGCAAAGCTCCTTAAAATGTAGAAAAAGCTTCGGGTGAGTTTTAGGAATCCGGTTGGGCCTACAGAGAAGATTGTAAACTGAAAGGTAACGGTGGACTGCTGATGATAGGTGAAGCATTGTTTGCTTTTTGTACGATTCAATATGACGTTTTTCTGTCCTATTTTCAGCCTCTGACATTTTACTTTAAAGCAATGTTTCACTTGCAAAATGACCATTTATGTATCAGTCATTCACTGTGTTACCTTAAATCTGTGAAGTAGTTTTTCTTGCTGTCCTCTGTGCTGAATGGAGAATCCAAAAAAGGTGAACAATCTCCATAAAACAGGGACCTCCTTTAACAACAGCAAAACTGCATCAACGCTTCTAGTTCCAAACTCTTTCAGAGCCTGCTGTATAATCCAAGTCTTATTTATTCAGTCGTGTGCTCAGTGCTTCTCTTTAGTATAGTTTTGCTGCTATTAAACGGTTAGTTAGTTTGCTTGTGTTGTCGTGTAACTTAAGTAATTAAAGGGTTAGTTAAGATTCACCAAAGTCACACAATAATACAAACAAACAAACTGTATAAAGTATAAATGAGATTTGGATTATACTGCATGAGTTATGAGAGTTTGTTAATAGATCGCTAGATAGATAGCTTTACTGTGGTAAAACATGGACCCCTATCACTTCAACTCCAAGAATTTTCTCCATTTTTGGATTCTTCGTTCGCCATGGAGTCGCGAGAAAAATGAAGCTTTTATCATGAAATCTGTCTAACATGGGGGAAGTAATCTATATACAATAGGTATTTAGGGTGTGAAGTAGAAAAATAGCCTGTTCTCATGTGTATTTTCCTGCTCTTTTCCTAGATTGAGGAAGAGATGCTGTCCCTGCAGAACGAGCGCTCAGAACGCATCCGTACCCTCTTGGAGCGGCAGGCCAGCGAGATCGAGTCATTCGACTCAGAGAGCTTGCGTCTGGGTTTCAGCAACATGGCGCTGACAGGCATCCCCAGTGAGGCCTACCCCATGCAGGGCTACTCCAACGTCCCGCCCCCCAGCTCCCGCTCCGCCGGCCACTGGAGCCACGGCATGCACCCGCAGAATGCGCCCCCGCAGCAGCACTCCCGCCGCAGCCACAACAGCAGCAGCAGCAGCAGCAGTGGCATCGGCAGCAGCAGCGGAGCTGGCGACCGCAGGAGCGAATCCTCCGCTTCCTCCCTGAGCATGGCCCTGGGCCTGGGTCGAGACAGCCGGGAGGTGCACCACTCGTCCCGCTCCTCTGCCTCCTCTTCCTCCTCCTCCTCCTCTTCTTCCTCCCACCACCAACGCCACCACCTGCCCCAGCACTACCACCACCAGAGCACGCCACAGCTCTACCGTGAGCGGGAGCGGGATCGAGATCGAGAGAGGGAGCGGGAGAAGGAGAGGGAGCGAGAGTGGGCCGGAGTGCGAGGCTCCGGCGGCGACCTGGCCCACCCACACCCCCTGCCCTTCTCCCATCACCTCCCCTCACGCTCCTCCTCTCAGTCCCTGGCCATGCTACCTCCCCCGCCGCCTGCCCCTCCCTCCATCTCCGGCCCTTCCTCCTCTTCCTCTTCCTCCTCCTCTTCGCAGGGGGGAATCTACGGTGGCGGCGGGCTGGGTGTGCGTGGTGCCCCCAGTTTGATGGCCCTGAGGAACAGCCCCCAGCCTCTGAGGAGGACGGCGTCCGGCGGGGGGCCCGGAGGAGCCGGGGGCAGCGACGGCGTCCTGAGCCGGAGCACCTCAGTCACTTCCCACATCTCCAATGGCTCCCACCTCTCCTACTCTTAGAGGGCAGGGTGGCAGCACGAAGGGTGGGAGTGATTTAGGAAGGTAGCTATCACAGGTTGCATCTCAATACTCTCAGATTGCCACCTTGCCTTGTGTCCTCTCTCGGATTGCTCTCAAAACAGCTGAAATGTAGAGGATTTAGGGATATTGCCCATTCCTCTGACGGCACAGTAAAGCTGCGTTTCCATCAAAGGCTTTCGGTATAGTACCTTTGGAACCAAAAGTAACACCTACAAAGAGGTACCTACACCCTAGATTATTTTAGTGTTTCCACCGCAGTACTCTTATATGTCGGCGGGGTTGTTGTCACTCACTGTATTTTTATTTTCACCGGTGATACAGAGGGAACTCTGTACCTCGTTTATTATCCACAGAATGGGACTGTAGGCTGAAATGAGAGTCTATTTCTCCATGGGATATTTATGAATAGCGGGTTTGTGCACTGACACTGTGTCAGGCAAGAGCAGGGGTTTAGTGCTGCCCGAGCGCAGCGGAACAACACTCTGCCAAGTTCCTTTCTCCAAGTAAGGAATGGAATTTGCAGTTCACATAATCCGGTCACAATTATATACATTTTTTAAACACTTAAAGATCCGCTCATTACTAAAAGTGTATGTCATCCAAGGGAGAAAATAAAAACAGATGGAATGGTCAAAGTTGTCATATTGAAATTTAAGGTGTGTTGATGGATTCAGGTCATCAGCTCGTGCATTGAGTAACTTTACGAGTAAATGTTCCACCTTAAAAGTTGCCAGCAGTCGGCCCAGTGAATTCATTTTTTTTTTTCAGTCAACAACTGCTGTTAGAGGCTGCAAAACATCTTTTCACTTATAGAGTTTAATAATGTATGACAAATTTGTCACAGAGTGAACAGTGTGTAAACCAGCCATAGCTCAGCCCTGAGCACACAGTGTTGGTTCTCTGCTGACCGATGAACAGACTGCAGCGTTTCTAGCTCCACCTCTTAGTACCGGATCAGTGTGCTAGGTACCACAAGCAGAGGGGCAACGAGAAATGGGGACGGTTCCAAAGATACTAAAGGTACCATCCACAATTTTTCACAATGGAAACACAAAAAATCGTACCAAACTGAACTGAACCGAACCAAATCAACCTGCCGGTGGAAACGTCCCATAAGACGAGATCAGAGGCAAAGAGAGGACAAACTGACACTATTGGGCTGCAGCCTGCTCCTTTAGACTCAGGGTGGGTAGAGAGGTTTTCTCCCATTCTCACACGTATCAAATAGGAAGGGAGGAATGTAACCACCTGTAATACCACTGGGTTAAGGTGAAATTAGATTTTAAAAAAGAGGAGGTTTGCGTTTAAAGGCATAGTTCATATTTTTTTAAGTGGGGTTGTATGAGGCACTTATCCACTGTCAGTATATTACGTAGGGTAGATGTCAGTGGAAACACCTCCAGTTTGGTGAAGCAGGCTGGAGTACGACACGGAAAACATATTTAAGCAAAAATATGAAAAAAAAAGCCCAACCTAAAAAAATCAATATTACTTTAAGTCAGTCATTTCCAAAGTGTAGCCCAGGGGAAATGTGTGGCCCCCAAACCAATTTTAAACAGCTCTCTGCTCGTCTTTCAAAATATACTATAAAATTTACACAATATTGGTCAGTCAAGCAAGATCACTTTGCATTCATTTTCATTCACCTCACGATGCCAGGACAATCAAAGAGTTTGTAAATAGCACCAAGTAGGAACTACGCAGGCAAAACTAATGTGTCTTCATACACAGACAGTAAACAAGAATAGAGTCAACAGTATATTTTCACTGCTTTATCCTGTTATCAGACCGTAATTTCCAACTGGAAAAGAAAGCCGTTAAATCCCTCTCTTCAAAACCAGAGTCCATCGAGAAAATCAGCTATTTAACATCACCGAACACAGGAGCTGCTGGTCTGCTGCTGCCTTGAACATTTATTTTGTTTGTGTTAAGAGGTTTAGTTCAGATTTACCAAAGTCATACAATAATACAAACTAACTAACTGACCAGGCAGCAGTAGACTAGCAGCTTCTTTAGTCAGTGAGCTAAAATTCATGTTTTTCTCAATGGAGTCTGGTGGCTTTGAAGAGAGCAAAGATGGGCAGCTAAAGTAATTAACAGCCTCCCCATCGTAACAGGCTGTCTGTCGGGAAGGTAAAGTGATAAAAGTCTTCTTAATATACCGTACACTCAAACTGATATCGATTTTCTTAGGTGAGACTTTCTTAAGTTGACTAAAATATGTTTTGTTGCTGACCCCATCCACAGCAGTACATTGCTTAGCTTCAGTGTCAGATTACAGCCTGCTTCTCCAAACTGAGGGCATACTGGCCACCATCAATCATATGTAATAAACTAACTATGGATAGGTATCTCACACAACCCAACGACAAATATATCTGAACTATCCCTTTAATGTTTTTATCTTTGTTACTGCCTGTACAAAAGTGAGACAGGAAGTGTGAAAGGAGGGATATTTTGCCCTTTTTTTCTCCCAGAGCTGCAGCGAGAGGGGACAGCAGCCATGTCTTCTTCTATGATGTTCTATGCTGGAATGGAGAAAGAGAGAGGACAGGGAGAAGTGGAAAAAAAGGTGTTTTTTTGCATTGTGTATGTACTTGTATGTAGTCTGTAGTGTCCAGTTATATCTAGAAAGCACTCGTAACTGCGGCTCCAGAAAGGAAAAAAGGGGAGAATCACAAAAGATGGTTTAGTCTCCAGCCTGCTGAGGTGGTTGGAAAACACTTTTTATTTTTTTGTTGATGTTTTGTTGTTTTTTTTTTTTTTTTTTGTATTAAGTGTAAAAAAAAAAAAACACACAAAAAAATTCAAGTTGCTTGGAACGTCACCAATGCCTTTAAGGGGTTCTTAAAGGGATGTCGTGCCATCAAAATTTTTATTTGATGACTGCGAGATGATTTAAAAACCGAATGTTTGTAAAGGCAAGAGACTAAAAATGCAGCCGGGATGAGGAGAAACATTTGTGTGGACGTGTACAAATACAAAAAAAAAAAAAAGGCTTTCTGGCATCCATGACATATTGAGTATCTAAACATCATCGGTGTCTACAGGAGTCACTCTAATGCATGAGATAGATGTACAAAAAAAACAACAAAAAAACATTTGTAAACATGACCAAACCACATTTGAAACGTAACCGTACCTGTCCAAGTTTCACTGGCATCAAAGATCACGTGTCCCACATTTTTTGATCTTTATTGTACATATTTATGGGAATATTAAAAACAAGTCATTGGTTTTATAGAGTAACAAAGATAACGATAGTAATTTTGATATATTCAAATGAGTATTGAATTGAAGATTTAGAGGCGACAACTCCGACTGCATTTTCTATAGGTGTCAATATTACCATAACTAATCCTGATGTAATTGTTGTTGTAATCATGTTCACATTTTTTCTCGCAAAGAAAAGGGCCCACTTTTGACTGTAAAAAAAAAATAGATAAAAAACTGTTGTCAGGTATGGTGTGTGTTCAAGGTATTAATGATTATTAATAAGGGGTTATTAATAATCGTTAATGATTCATGTATGTGTGTCGAGCGGTAAAGTCTAGTTATATTGACACTTTTTTTTTTTAAAGACAAAACGATTTTAAAAAGACACTCCTCCCCACGATGAACTCTGACCTCCTCTGGACTCATAGAAAAAAAAAAAAAGATTTTACAATTGGGCACTGGAATGTAAATGCTGTTTTTTTTTATTTATTTGTTTTTAGTATAGGAATAAGTTCAAAGGAAGCATGGACAAACAGAGATGTGCACAATCCTAGTTGATAAGCTTACCGCTGAAGGGTGCAGCATGCAACTGGTGTGAGAAAAAGAAGAAGAAGAAGAAGTGAGAGGACGTGCGTCGACTGAGCTGCTGTGAACGTGCACCCTCTTGTGCCGGCACAGCAGCAGTGACCGCAGCAGCCCGTCCACACAGATAAAGACACCAATCAGTGTTTCATGGTGCACACGATGCTTCTGAAGGAAGATCTGATTTTTTTTTCTATTAATTTTAATCCAGAAAAAAAAGGAAAAGATAATCACCCTGCTGTTTGTATGACTCAGAAACACCAGCTCAAGACAATTCCCTGTATAACCTACTACTTTATGCTCGGTTGGAATCTCAGTGCATGCATAAACTCCTTATATAAACTAAGACTGGCAGGTTTCGGGACGGCCTTTGTGTTGGGGGGGGGAATCGGTGTGGTAGTGATTTTAGACAGGTTGTTGTCAGTGTCAGAGGTTGTCGGCGAGAGCAGGGAGTTCCTGCGTCGTGCCTGGATGAAAGATGAAGACGAAGAAGCGACACAGGCTCATCTGTGTTTTGCAGAGTTTTCGGGGGGGGAGGGAGGGGATGAAATCCTTATTAAATATTCCAAATCAAGCTATTCCAGGCTTGAGGAGGAGAAGGAAGAAGGGTCTTAACACATGTATTGGAAAAGACATGGGGTGCTTTAAAAAGTAATTTAAAAAAAAAGATAATAAATTGATATTAACACATTAACTCGTCTTGATTTGATGTACTTTACAGAGATTATTATTATTATTAAGGTGTTTATCATGGGATGGTAACCAGACAGTGAACTGATCAGTTGATTGGCAGAAAATTAATCTTCAGCTAATTTGATAACTGATTAATCCTTTAAAGGTCTAGTGTGTTACATTTAGTGGCATCTAGGTGTTGAATTTGCAGAAGTGAAACTACTGTGTCCGATGCGAAAATGCGAATGGCCGTATCTAAAGCTAGCGTTTGATCTGTCCATTCTGGGCTTCTGTTAAAACAACATGGCAGACGCCGTGAGAGAGGACAACGCGTTCTCATACCAAGATGTCACAGATTGCAGCTTTGCAGTGTTTTTGCGTGTCTAAATAAATCACTTTAGGTGTCCCTCTGCGTCTGCTGTTTACGTTCTGGGATGCAGCTACCATGATGTCACACAAGCACATGGTGGGATGACGCAGCAGGTGGTTATGTTTAGATGTCAACAGTGCATGGCAACCAACGCCGGGACGTCAACAAACGCACACGCTGGCACTGATGGTTAGGATTAGGGGAAGGTACATGGTAAAGTGTAGTGTAGGGACGTGAAATTACAACATCTGAATCTGTCACATGATGCCATTGGAGCCAAATACACTTTTTACCATAGACTTACAATGTTAAAAAAGAAGTCTGTATATCAGAAGATATGTTATTTTGAATGTCACAACCCCTGCAAATAATTGTTTAACCAGCAGGATTCGATCCATTCAGTCCAATAAAATTTGGAAAGTCTACCAGAGACGCACAATTAAATAACTTTTATCTCCATTCAAGTTAGCAGAGGGCTAAACTGGAAATCACTCGCACAATGCGTCCCACAATGCAATTACCCACATAATCTGAGTAATTTAGTCCTGCAAAAGTTGAGCGTTTTTCCTTTCATGCACCACTGAGCAACTTTTATAGAAATGAACTGAGGCCTGCATTCAACGCTGTATCCAGTTCTCATTATACGTTCATGGAACCCTTTCCTTAAGTAGATATAAACAGAATTTTAAAGTAATGAAAACACAACAATTCTTATTTTCAGGTGATTATATACTAATGAAGAAATAGTTATAATATTATATTCAATTTCTGCCAATAGATGGCCCTAAATCCTACACACTAGACCTTTGAGTCTTTAAAAAAACCAAAACAATCTCTGCTTCAGTATCTCAAATGTGAATATTAGCTGTTTGAAAATTTTTAAAGTTTGAATATGTCAATGTATGCTCTCTTAATTTTTCCTCAAATTATTGGTTTTTTTTTTTAATGTATGGACCAGATGATGAATTAATCAAAATGGTCAACAGATTTATTGGTTGAAAAACACCAAATCTGGATTATTTTATCTATTGATCACTTCTCCCAATTATTTTCTTTTTGGTCCATGAAATGTCAGAAAATAGTAAAAACAAATTCCCATCTCAGTGTCTCATAGTTGTACCCATGTTGACATGTTTAATATTAAATATTAAAATACTGTTTAATTTGGTCAGAACAACAACAAATATTCAGTATACATCATAATATAAAAATATCAACTAATATTCACATTTTAGAAGCTGGAACCTGTATATTTAGGTATATTTTAATTTAAAGTGGTGTTAAATAATAAATAAATTATTATTTTGTGTCTGTTGACTGATTGATTAATCGAGTAATTTAAAAAATATATATATTATTATAGATTTTTACTTGGAGATATTGGCTATATAGGTTAAGAACGCCTATTATATACAATATGTCAACTTGTGGCTAGCCTATATATTTTCCTAAACATGCATTTTCTTGTATTTGTGCACAATTATTCTGATGTGTTGTCATCTATTGTGTGTGTTGATCTGCTGTTCGTCCTGTGTACTATATCTGACTCTGACATCATTATTATAGGCCGACAGGGAGGATCTGTGCGCACTGCCCTTTAAGATGCGTCTGTAATCTGCCCGTTAATGGAAAGTCATTCTGGCTGTTTTCTGCGGTGCAGGAGAGGAGATCTGCTCCAGCTGGCCCCGAGGAAGGAGAGGAGAGGGAAAAAAAAAAATCGTGTGGCGCATTTTGTGTCGGCCGAAAAATCCAGGAAGGAAGGGGAGAGGACGGGCTTCGCCGAGGGAGACGGAAATGAGAGGGGGGTGTCCAGAGAGGAAACCCTATCCCTTTAAGAGCAAGTGGGACATAGCGGTGCGAGAAAAGGAGAGGAGGGGGAGAAGAAAGAGGAATTAAAAAAGAAAAGGAAGAAAGAGACAGGGAGGGAGGAGGGAGAGCGGGCGATAAAAAAAGAAAGATGACATCCTCGCAGCTGAACGGCCGAGGTGGAGCGATAGGCTGCGGCCCGGCGAGAGCGCCGCTCGCCGGGGTCAGGGCTTGAATCCAACAACGAGGCTTCGACAAACACCCGATTGGCCTATTGGGGGAAATCGGAAAAAATAGATTCATAAATTAAAAACAAAGCATGAGCTTCTGCAGATACGTGTGTTATAACTCATATTTGTTCTCTTTGCGTAAAAACGCATTTATTTCACGTTGAGTGGTTTGTGTTTATAGCGAAAGTGTGATACTGTAATATGCGCTTTTTGGGGTGTTTTGAAAGCAGTTTTGTTGTGTGACGTTGCGTTTTGGTGAGATTTGTGTTTGAAAGTTAGAAACCAAAGTGAAAATAGGCCGTTATTTGGAGCTGGCCTGCTGCCTGTGTGCTGCAGCCTGCGTTAGTCAACAGCTGCGTGCATTTTAATTGACAGCATTAGGCTACCTCAATGAGAAAAACATATTTTTGCAGACGACGTTATTCACGTTTTTCGCGAGAATCCAGACGCCCGTCGTTCCTGCTGCAGGACAGGCGGCTGTTTGCGCTTCAATCACCGGTGGGCCGATCAAAACCATGCAAAGGCTGCCCTCCTCGATCTCAATCAGGAGCTGACGTTATAATCTCCATCGCTGTGGCGCAAAATGGATGCTGCTTGGAGCAATTTTCTCTTCCAGGTAGGCTTGTTGAGCATTTCTCTCTCTACTCTCATTTTTTACTGCGCGCATTTTCTCACAATGTGTGTGCCCCGGCAGTCCCCCAGCACCTCACATCTCGTATTTCACCTCAAGATAATGCTGTGACTTGTGTTTACATTTGGTGATGGCCTTCTGCTTGCTTCTCCAGAATACTCCCACCCAAAACCAAGTGGAGGGGGGCCTCCAATCAGAGCTCATGCCAGTGCATACGAGTTCTCCCCAGACCCCACCCACAGAGCACATAGCACAGCCTCCTTCAACTGTGGACACTGCTGCTCTCAGTGAGGAGCCCCTGCCTGGTGAGGGACACTGCACTGCATCCTACAACACCTGTGGAGCTGACAAGAGTAAATACACAACACTCAATTCTCATGGCCATGATTCAGTCAGGTGGTGGACACTCGGTGACCTTTATGTTGGTGGTTTGCAGGTGAAAAGAGAGATTATTTATTATTATTTCAAATGCAGAACATTCAAAATTCAAATAGCTGAAATTCTAAAAGATCGATTTGCATCTATAATGTTTAAAAAAAAAAAAAAACAACTAAAATTCAACATATGAACATCCCAGTAATCAGGTTATCAAGTTACATTGTTCAACAGCATCTCAGTGTTTCTCAGTGTTTAAGATAAGATGATCTTTTATGAGTCTCACAGTGGGGATGTTCACATTGTTACAGCTCAAGGTACAAGGTGTGTACAAGATAAAAATACAAAAGAGCAATGTAAATAGTGAAAAACAAGGTGCGATAGTAAAAAAAAAAAAAAAAAAATTACAAAATACTTACATCAATTGCACATGGGAAATAATTGCACATTGTGATAAATTGCACTTAACCTTTAAGTTAAGTGCAGTTTATACAATGTGTTTGTTTGTGGTCCGCTGAGAGCAGTGCTGGTTGTAACTGACAGCAGCAGGAAGAAAGGACCTGCTGAACTGCTTCTTCACACTTTATGTACTTGTTTACTGTGAAGTGGCATCTATTTGCACAAATGGTAAGCAAATATACACAAACATAGAAATTATGGGTAAATATATAAATGCAGCATGAAGATGGTTAGTGCATTTACATAACTATTACAGACACTGCTCTCCTCCAGGTTTTTCTACTAAAATAAAACAAGGTAATTGAAAAAAGGGGGAACAAAACACAAAAAGAAACAAAGCACCCAACCTAGAAACTCAAGACTAAATCAAAATATCCTACATTTGGTTGATAGCAAAAATCTGCAAATGTAATACACTGGTATGATTAACTTTATTAAACACTTATGAAGATTTGGTCATCACTTACTTTGCCACACATTTAGAAATATAACTTTAAAATACTCAGAAATATTGATGGAACCTGACTATATGTTGACATTAGAGCAGCAACTACCGATAGATTAGGTTTCAACTAATGCATTAATTGCCAGATAATTTCATAATCAGTCTATTTAAGACTTTTTTGAAGAAGCAAACATTTCTGAATGCAGCTGAATGTCTTGACAAAACAAGATATTTGACTTTGGGAAACACTGATCAACATTTGTTGAATTAAAGAGTACAGGAACCACTTTAACAACAGCAAAACTACATTAAAACATCAGAGGAGTTCTTAATCCCCCAAATGACCATTTCTATATAAAGTATTCACTCTGTTATGTTGAATTTATGAAGAAAACTGTTTTTCTTGCATGCCTCCGCCAATTGGGTGTTTCCAGACTCTCACACAACTCGTGCAGTATTTTCCAAGTCTCAGTTATTTAGTCTTATGCTCAGTACTTTCCAAGCACATGTATTTTCACTAAATCGTTACAATGTAAAACACGTAAGTGCAAACAGTCTTAGGCAAAAACGAGTAGTGCGCTTGGCTTGCGCATGCCCAAGCACACTCAGGGAACACTACTTGTAGCCCTAAGTGTTTAAAATTGTAATATTTTAGCATAAATGCATGTGTTCGAGAAGTACTGAGCATACGAAGGGAGAAATGAGACTTGAGTTATACCACACAAGTTTTGTGAGATCTTATAAACACGTATTTTGATGTAGATTTGCTGTTAAACACGGACCACAATAACTTCAATACATGACGAATGGTTGCCTTTTTTGGACTGTCTGTTCACCGTGGAGGCTTTTAAATGTATTTTCACCTGCAGATTACCAAAACAGGGTTGACTGGGAAGATGCTTTGCAGAGGTTCACTGAGTTAAATGTTGCATTTATGGACACTTTATCACTTAATAGTAATTTGGCTATTTCTCTATTAAATGACCTGCCATTTTCTCTCTGAACCTGTTTACCTGCTAGATTGAAACTGTTACCTAAATAGACTGGAAGTTAATTATAAATCACTATTTAATAAATGCTAACTTACCTTTTTTTGAAATTAACAACTTCCTGTCTTTCCTCCCGCCTCCCTGTGGTCCAGTGAAGCCAGTGTCTCGGCCGGCCCGCGTGCCCCACATCTGTGCCATCTGCAACAAGCAGTTCAAGAACAACTACAACCTGCGGCGGCACCAGTCGGTCCACACTGGGGTACGCATGAAGGACAGGGCCAGAGAGCAGGCGGAGGGGGCAAAGGAGGGAGCAGCCGGCCAGGTTGCGGTGGCGGTGGCGGCCCCGTCGGCGATGGCGGTGGGGGCCGGAGGGAGGGCGGAGAGGCCCACTGTTCCTCTCTCCCTGCTACACCTCTCCGCACCTCCCACTCTCGCCCCTCCCGGCGTGCTGGCGGGGGCCCAGCAGCCTCCCCTGGGTAGTCAGGATGGTGAAGGGGTTGCCATGGCTAACGCAATGGCTAGTGTTAACCCCCACGCTCCGCCTCCTGCTGCTGTCGTCATGGCCACAGGGGCGACAGTACAGGTGGGTCAGGGCCTTGTGGAGATGGCTGTCGTCAACCCCAAACCTTCGAGCATGTTGTTTCTTTAGCTGCCTGGCCACAGGGACGGTTAAACACCTGTTTTTTTTACTGTTTGGGACTCACAAGCAGTTACTGTGTGTCACCTGCTTTGTATTTGACTGAAACTCTTCTGTGTGTTAATTTCTGTAAGTTCAAAATCAGTTCAGTGACCAGTAAATTTCAACCCAGTGTTTGGCACTGGTCCCCAGTTTGAGAAACAACGTGCTAGAAGGCTCCCCCCCCCACCACCACGCTCCCCTGCATGTTCTCTGTAACACCAACAGTGTGAAAGCAGATAAAGAGTTAAAATCCAGCAGGAGGAAGTTAATCTAACATGCAAATCAGCCTTCAGACATGTTATGCACAAGTGGTGCGAATCAGGCGACAATATCTGTGTGCATTTGCATGCAACAAAAGATATAAAAGTGTTAATAATATTTAACACTGAATTTATTTGTTTTTGTGAATATAACTGTACTTTCAATCTAAACTCTATAGTGTGTTTATCTGTTTGTCTGTTTTGTCTCAGCGGCCCGCAAATCCCAACCCGAACCCGGTGAGGAAAAACCACGCCTGCGAGACATGCGGGAAGGCGTTCCGTGACGTTTACCATCTGAACCGCCACCGCCTGTCCCACTCAGACGAGAAGCCGTTCTCCTGTCCCATCTGCCAGCAGCGCTTCAAGAGGAAGGACCGCATGAGCCACCACGTGCGCTCCCACCAGGGCGGTGTGGAAAAACCCTACGTCTGCCCGCACTGTGGCAAGGCTTTCTCCAGGTGACGCTGTGGAACATTTACTATCAGAGCGGAGTTAGTCGAAGGGAAGATGTCTTTTAGCTTAGCATAAAGACAAGAAAGTAGTGCTCAACCAATGTTGGTTTTTCAGGGCCGAAACCAATACTTATTATTAGTAGTTAATGAGACTGATAACCATTATATGGAACCGATAGGCATTCAAAATAAAAATGAAAATCTTTCTGTCAATAGTTTGGAATAAACAAACTCCAACACAAAACTTTAAGTTTTTTTGGCAAAGGTTTAATCAAAATTGAGACTTTAAACATTACGTACGGTAAGTTGCCAGTTACCTTTTAATAAAGTCAAGTGAAAAAGTAAAAGTTCCTCCCACGCTCCATGCTGACACTTTCTTTGACAATTTTATCGGCGATTATTAAAATAAAACACTGATACAGATAACTGGCAAAATGGCAAATATCGGCTCCGATTATTTGTTGACCCATACTAGAAACTGCTAGCCAAGCTCTGTCCAAAGATAAGAAAAGCACGTCTAAATCTCGCTATTTATTTTTGCTATATCCCATTTATTATTCTGTGCAAAAACAAAATGTACAAATGAGAATTTGCTGTTTTATAGAGCATTATGTGCTTGGCTCTCTGTAGACTGGGACCAGTAACTACGCGAAGATTGTCGGCTGCTGGCTGTAGCTTCATAGTTAACATTCAGACTTTAGGGTGATATTTGTCTTCACATCTAACTCTAGATGAATAAGAAATAAGGAAAAATGTCTGTGAATGTCGAACTATCCTTTAAAATGTTTGCTTATCAAAGATCAAGAAATAGTGTCTTCTATTGGAAGAGGGAGACTGTTCCATTTCTTTCTTCAAAAGTCACATAGTCTCATTTTAAAGGGAAACTTTGCAGATTTTCAACCAGCTTTGTATCATCGCAGCGTGTTTACAAGCACCTAAAGCTCCCCACCCGTTTTGTGGTTGTTGTGAACCACGTCATTCAAGTCTGCCAGCAAATGAATTCTAGGCGCTCGCAGCACAGGAGAAGCCAAACAGCATTCCTCTGAACACACTATCATGTAACTGGCAGTATAAATCAAATGACAAACCACATATAACAGTGATTGGTAATGTACATTGCATTTCTGTTTTCACCATGTCATATTTTTATTACTCATCTGGTCATTATTGTTCAGTTATCTTTAGTGTTCAGTGCCAGTCCCTCAGAGAAAAGGTCTATTTTCTGATATTTCAGACAAAGGTTTGCTACTTTACTTTGAATGTGAAAACAAAGCATTTTCTGTCCTAATATGGTGATTCTTTTTCTCTCCAAAGGCCTGACCATCTAAACAGTCACGTCAGACAGGTGCACTCCTCGGAACGACCCTTCAAATGTCCGGTGCGTCATATTTTATTTTTTAACAATGACCATGTTTACATGCATTAAGATCCAGATTACTCAAAGTTGAGGGCTTATATATCAGTGCAGTCATACTTCAGCTAATATCCATTGACATGAGTCAATGACCATGGAGAATATTACCATGGAAACTGATCTGGATAAATAAATGTCTTCTTGAAACAGGATATTTAGCACTTATCTCATTGTAATTATGCTGTAATCATTATGTTTACTTGCAGCAGGTCAAACTCTGATATTTACATGAGCATGACAAACACACTTCATAATACTACTATACATTGTGTGTGTGTGTGTATATATATATACACATAATATTACATACAGTATATTATCTTGAATTGGGTGCTTAACACTGGCTAATGTTATTTAATAAATGCAAAAGCATTAAGAGGACATTTGGTGGAGATTTTTTGTGCACATATTTTCAAATTTTTCATAAGTTTTTTTTTTTTTTTTTAGACCTGTGAGTCCAGCTTTGCCACGAAGGATCGTTTGCGTGCGCACATGATTCGCCATGAGGAGAAGGTCCCCTGCCACATCTGTGGCAAGCTCCTGTCTGCTGCTTACATCACAGATCACATGAGGGTGCACAACCAGTCACAGCACCATGCCTGCCATCTCTGCAACCGCAGTAAGTTCACACCGATATATTTATTTCATTACATATGATAGATTATAAGACTTTACAAAGACTGGGGATCTTGCAGGGTCACTATGTGCAGCACAACAACTAGATTCCTGTTCAGATTATTTCCCATCCTGCTCATAGTAAAAAATATTATGCCAAACTCCCTCAAAGAAATAAAAATTCCTTATGTGTCCACAAAAATTCATTTCTCAAGAAATACTAGATAAAAAGTCAAAAGCATTCTTGTCAATTTGGCATTATAATCTATAAAGATGAACTATATTTGAGGACAAACATTACATTTTGGATTTTGTCATCTTAACTCAGACCCAGCCTTTGCTGGCTAGCTGTTCTATTTTAGTGGGAGGAAACTGTGGGAATGAGAGACGAACCAGTTAAAAAAATAAGCTTTCTCTCCATAATTGCTGGATTTTGAAACTGATACCCGCCAAACTCAACACAGACTCTTGCTCACTCCACAACTCCACCGGTTTCTCTTTCTTTTGCAAAGCAGAGGAGAACCGAGGCCTGTGCACGTTCTTGTGCCACCTCAGGGACGCCTCCATGATAACTGTCCTGTTTGGTGCTGGAGCGAGGTTGTTGGCCATGTTCACGTCATTAAACTACAGTATTTGCATGTACCAAGAAACTAAACTTAACTAAAAACTAAACAAAAGACTTTCAGTAATATTCAACATGTTTTATTTTGTCGGAAAGTCAAGACGAGAAAAAACAAACAATCAAGATCATAGGTGTGCGCACCAACTGAGGTAAAACGTTCATGATTTTATTCCGACATAGGAAATCGCTCGGAGTTGTTTCGTGGAAAGCCAGCATAAACCACTTCAGTCGTTTTCAGCAAGTAATGCAGGCGCACAAACCACTCAGCCTGTAATTTCAACCTCTCATTGAAGCTCTGCATAGAAGATCAAGGAGATTTATCTGCTTCATGATATGATGAGATGATATTTCACCACAGACTCATTTGAGAGTTGATTGTTTTCCTCTTGCGGTCAGTTTTAAGCACTTTGCAAAAACAAGTTCAGATGACTCTTGCTTCATATTGATGACTGTCAATTCAACATCAAAGTGTCATTTTCACCCTTTTCTCCACTCTCGGCTTTCCTCTCCTCCATCAGGCTTCACCACACTGACGTACCTTCGAGTCCATGCTCAGAAGCACCATGGCCAGGAGTGGAAGGACAGTCCGGGGGGCTTTGGCGGCACGGCCTCAGGCGGCATACTGGTCTGCCACTTGTGCGGCGTCCACTGCAAGACACCCACTCAGCTCCAGGGTCACATGGGCACCCATAGCAACAGCCAGGGTACCCCAAGCCCTATCACCTCTAATGTGGCTGCCAGCAGCTCTGTCTCCCTTAGCAACATGGTGACAGCACCTACTGTGTATGTCACTGGCAACACGGTGGTGGACCTGCTTGTCACAGACTGCTCTAGCATCGCGGCACCACAGTCCCACAGTTAGCAGTAGAGAGCTCGGCAATAATAACCTCAGTCCCCTAACAGAGGGCAAGGTTAGAGAAGGTTAAAGTGACGCGTAGATGCTGATCAGGTTTCAGATTTGTGATGTCCCCACTTATAGGTGAGGTTAGGATTAAAAGGTAGGGGGAGATTAACTCCAGTCAGCATTCAAGGGCAGTATCACCTCAGAGCTGGAGCATCGGAGAAAAGGAAGCTGTATTAATAGAGCAGTGAAGTCATGGAAAGAGGGACCTTTTTGGCTGCAGCAGGCTCACTGACACTAACGACAAACATGGATGTGCTGTCCGAATATTCCCGAGTGCTCTCGTGCATTTAAGACTCCAATGAAACTGTGGTATTGTGAGCATCTACTGTATTACTCTCCCCCTCTCTGCCCTCTCTCTCTGTCCCTCCCCTCGACCCTGGCATTGGCTGCTCTCTGCAAGTGCACCAAGTACTGTATATCTCACACCAGCTCTGATCTTACCTCCATTTTGCAGCTCACTTTCTAAGAATCCAAATGGCTTGCGTTAAAAAGTAGTAAGGAGAGAGTAGCTCTCTGAAAACGTAACGGAGAAACACATTAGAGGGAAAGTTGTGCATTTGGGTGTGTGTGTAAGTCAGGCCTCTGCTAGCATGTTAGCTTGTTTGCTTACAAAACTAAAATCAATATTTGATTTTGCAATGCTGTAATGCCACTTTAAGGGTAATTTAGGTATTTTTTTAACTGGTTCCTATTTTCTTATGATTTTGTGTCAAAGTGACTAATGGGTACAACAGTTTTTTGGAAACTGGTCCATTAATGGGCAGCGGCAAAACAGGCTACAATAGCAACTTTTTACACGGCCTGTTTAAGGTGGGAATAATGCGCTGTTATGCTGCTCTGTATAAAAAGGTACAATCGCTGAATGGGAGGACAGGGTTGTCTTACCTCACAGGATCATGGGCAAGACAGGTTTGGCATTCTGACTATGTACTATGTGTGCGACCCAACTTGGGTGATCTAAAAAATAGCTAGTAGCAGTTAGCGGTTAACTCAAGGCAGAAGAACAGTGACCGTAAATGTCCACAAATTGGGAAAACAGTGAGATTCGGGAGCTGCTTACCCTCTGAGCAGAGGACAAGATCAGCTGCCATATGACAGAGAATGTAAATGGTCTTTAATGCCATTGTTGTTGTTTATAAAGCACTGCAGACGTGTATTTTATGTTACAAGAGAGGCTGACGGTGTTGTGTTAAATGTGACGCCCATCACACCTCTTTTGGTTCTGCGATGCCAGTATGCTATTTAAAATCACACATTGGAGCGGCATGGTAGCGTCATTGTTTGGTCAGGCATAAAGAAGGGACTTACTAGCAGCCCCATAGCGAGATCTCTGTGTTAAAAGGGCTAATCAAGCGTTAATTGCAAAGGTAGTTATGTACTGTCTATTCATATACACTAAAAGAACTTGTTCTGGACAATGACAGGCTTAGATAGTTATGTAAAGTGTCTGAAAACATATAGAAGTTATCCCTACAGAGATAGACCTTTTAGTTGAAGAGTAAGAGCCTTTGTTTAACCAGAAACAGCCCCAAAAAATTGCCAAACTCACCAGACTCCATTTAAATAGACAGTAACTTTATCATCGTAACACACGCCTTATTCAAAGTAAACACAAACAAAATAAAAATAAAACTGTCTCGGTTTGTCTTTCCACTCTTCCAACAATCACCAACTCTGGTTGGGTTGAAATAAACTCTTGTTTTACCCAGTTAGATGTGAAAATATGCTGCTGTAAATGCTGAAATTACTGTTAATTTGAATGGAATCTGGTGGGTTTAGCGATGGTAATTTCAGGGTTGTATTAAACAAAAAGGATCTTACTCTTTAACAAAAAGGTCTATCTCTGTAGGGCTCCCCTCCATAATGTTGTCAGACACTTAGACGCCTGTCATTGGCGAAGTCAAGCCCTTTTAGTGGATGTAAATTGATGGTGCACAATTGCCCCGAGTTGTTACATTGCAGCGTGTTTTGCGGCTGCTGGCCACAGCGGTCTCTTTCGATACAGAACGTGTTTCAAAAGTAGTTGTACCTAATAGTCTCTCAGACACAACAACATCAGAGAATGGGGTCCAGGTTGAAAAATACCGAAATTGACCTTTAAGTCTCTATAGAGGGCTGTCGATCAGGACGGAAGGCCATACGTGTTGTGGTCAGTGTGGAATTGTGGGATGTATTTGTTCATCTGTTTCCTAAAGGTACAGAGATAAGAATCGAATTGTGTTCAGGAGTGTCAAGCACCTTAAAACGTTATTGTTTGATTCAGCGAGGATCAAAATGGGTTTGAGATTTCTTGGATTTTCTTGCTCTGAGTCTTCCTCTCTGGGTCTGGCCATTTAAAAAAAAAAAAGAGAGAAAAAAAAGAAAAAAAAACTGCTAATCAACACTTAAGCTTCTGACATGGCAATTCTTGCACCAGAAAACTACCTTTTGCATGAAAGTAAGCTAGCTCAGTCATGCTTATTGTTAGGGAGCTGTCAGGACAAAAGAAACTTTTAGCAGTTCCACCGAGTTAGTTGGCTGTAAACAATAATAATTATAAAAGTGTTGATTTTATTCAGAACTTTTTAACATTGTTGGCCATTCATTTGATTGTAACTGTCATTGCCATAGTCCTTTTTTGTTTTCTCTATGTACCAGTCCAATGGGTGAAACTTATGCATTAGATTTAGTCATTTAACTCTGTATAGCACATAATGCTCTGAACGCAAGTCATTATCGTTCTACATTAATCACGTGAGGAATGGTCACTTGTCCGTTGGATATCTTTGGTTGATTTGAGTTTTATTGTGAGTGGCGTGGTGTCGAGAAAGGGCTTATAAAGTCATAAGTACAATGGGAGTTTGACAACACCACTTGGTATGCTGTAAACAAATCCTGGTTTTGTACTGGAGTGCTTTTTCAGTTTTGTGTTAATATGTTTCCTTGAAATTTGTAGAGTTGTTTCTTTCTTCCTTTTCTTTTTCTTTGGAAATGTGTTCTTCCTGTTGAGAAAAGTAGTGATTTATTAAAAAGTTAATTTTAGGGTTTCTCCATCACACTAAGAAAAAAAATAATACCTCTACTCTAGGATTCTGTACAGCTCTTGTGATACATCTTAATGCCTTATCGTACTCAACTGCATTTTAATTCTTTTATGATGAAATATTTCAAATCTTAGTCATGGATTCATTAAGAATATTAATGGGATGTATTTATATTTATATTTTTATATTTCTCAACAGTATGCATGTCTAAAAGGTTGTTAGAGCAAAAAAAAAAAATCAATGATGCTTAATACAGTCATAAATATTATGTTATTTTGTAGATGAAGTAGAGACCATGTTATTATTTTGTAATTTGGACAATTTAAAGTAAAAAGAGTAAATGGGCTCTGTTTTGTGTGCTGATCTGTTCATCAATTACACAACTATTTTGTCTTGTTAAAGGTCCAGTGTGTAGGGTTTAGCGGTGAGGTTGCAGAACTGAAACTTCTCCCGTGTGCCAAGCGTGACGGAGAACTACGAAAGCCAATGCGAAAACACAAATAACCCTATCAGGAGCAAGTGTGAGTGTCTATTCTGGGCTACTGTAGAAACAACAATGGCGGACTCTGTAGAGGACTCTGAGGACCCGACATAAAAGGCTCATTCTAAGGTAACGAAAAGAGATGTTTCATTTTCAGTTGATAAAAAGCGAATGAAAACATGGTTGTGAATATTCCATAATATTTCTGCCCCTAAATCCTACACGCTGGACCTTTAACCCTTTGAAATCTGAATCGACATCAGTTTCTTGCATTATGTTCGAAAGCCTTTCACACGCGTTTAAACCTTTAAAAGCAAATTGGTTTGATTTTTTTTTTTTTAAAACGTGGTTTAAAAGGCAACGAGCAACCAAGGGATGTTCTGCATATGGCAAGTGATTAAAGCTGGGAAGAAAATGAACTGATTTTTTTTTTTAAGAGAGAAAGGAAAAAGGAGAGGGAGAGAAAATAACTAATTATAAATTATTACATTTTCATTTTTAGCACTTTTCTCAAGCCGTTTCCTTGTTTGTTTTTAACCGTTTTTCTTTTTTTGTGCTAATTTTCAAGTAATTTAATTGTAACTTTTTACTAATTCCTTGCTAATTCTGGTAAAACCTTGTGAAGTTGCTCATTGCCTTCCATCCATGTATTTGAAAGAGATTTAAGCCAGTTTACTCAGGTTTCAAGGGGTTAACTGTTACCGTAACAGATTATAGTAAGGGTACAAAACACAAGCTTTAGTAGTGCATAATTAACTAATGAATCATGATGATTTAATACATGAAATAATGGGTAACTGGATTGAATTATTGTTTGCCGTTAAGCAGTGATCCAGTTTCTGTGATTGTCTTTGATCAACTGATGCGTAATGGATCAAGTTAACTTATGGTTAATTAATGTGCCACAGAATTACTAAGTTACACACAGAAAAAGGTATTTCAGAGCCATTCGTTTGATCAGCCTATCTGAATGTGGAACAGCTTTTCTCATACAAATGAAACTGGTAGTCTTGTGCAAACATGTATTCTATCCTATTTTTTTAAGTTTATATCTTATCTAAACTTAAAAAATGTGAATTTCATTTTGTTTTCCTCACAGAAGTCAAAGAAATTAGGAGATATACAGTAGGCCTGGAAAGGGCCAAAAAAGTTTGTGACCCGGTCATCATGTTGAAATCAGTCAAGCCGAAACGAAGCACCACCTAATAGCTGAAGCAAACTTTGTCATTTCACAGCTAAACAGTACATGAAATATGCTTCTGAAAATTTTTGAGACGAGAAATAGGCAATGCAGTAACACAAACATGATTCATAATTGATCAGCGCTGCTTAGTTTGAGAGTTTGAGTGCAGTTCAGGAGCTGTGATTGACGTGGATTACACCTGTTTTAAAGACTCCTCGGCTCTGATTGGTTCGTTTTTTGCAGATGCATAGGCTTTTTGCAAATACCATTAAGATCATTATAAGGAGGCAGAAGAACATGGTTTTCACATACAATCTGCTACATGTGTTTCTGTCAGGACATAGTGACAGTTTCAGCAAATATGACAAAAAATATATTTTTTTTTATAAAAGTTACTAACTACAACTTTCCAATCAAAAAGGCCTTACGACCCCCTGTCAATCTTTGGTGATCTCTATGGGGTTTGAAACACCCAGTTTATGAACGAAACAAATCCATCCTTAAACCTATTAACACTGTTCCTATGGAAAACGTGACTTCATATCGACATCAGTTTTGCTCTGATTCAACAGAAGTTATCAAATACTTTCCCACAATCTCAAAAAAAAAAACAATGTTAATCACCAGAGGGGAGGCAACAATCAGCTCCTGAACACTGTCAACACTCATGATAAATGTACTTAGTCGTTTCTTTGGTTGACTAAGTCAATAAGTTTAGTGTTGACAGAGTGTCACTTATCATGCGATACTCACCTGTTGAGATACAAAGTGTGCAAAGATCACTTTTCATGTCTAATGTCTTTCTGGATACATTAATCCAGTGTTTTAAAGTCATGCAAAGGGGAACTAATCCTCTCTGTTGACAGCAGCGAAACTACAGTGCAAGGGAATGAAATACGTGCTATACTGTGTGTTTCTTGGCCTGACAAACTTGTTATCTTGTTACAACTATACTGCATGTTCTCACGATTGGCACCAATACACCAAGTTCAGGCACGTTCTCTGCAGACTGTTTAAAGTAATTCTGGGGAAAAAAATGAAAAAGTTTAAATAGTGCTCTTTTGTTTGCTCCTTACAAACAAAATAACTTGAAGAATTCACTAAACCCTTTAACACCTGGATCATCATCAGCTTTCTTGTGCTGCATTTCTGAGGTCTTAAAACCTTAGAAAATTGGTGTGATATTTTTTAAAAACACCCCAAGAAAAAAAAACACAATGAGCAACTTGGCAAAAAATGTCCCGCAAACTGCAAAAAAATACTAAAAGGTGACAAAGAAATTTCTTGTTGAGTTGCTCATTGTCCTCTTACCGAGTTTCTGAAAGAAATCAAGCCAATTTGCTCATGTATCAAAGGGTTAACCTTGAAACAATAACACCATAAAGCTGAGATTTTTTCTTTAACATTTACTCTGTCTTTGCATTTTAGAGATGAATATAATTTTTAGTAGCAGTCAAACTTTTCATGGTCTTTTAATATAGGGCAAGTGCCTCATTAAGTTTAACACTCAAGACAAAACTTCCCCTATTTCAACCTCAGAGCTGCATGTCTGGTGACTAAAGTTGTAACATTGTACGCAATTTGTCATACTGATTTATGGATTGACTTCTCTTCTGCACTATACTGAACTTTAAGTTATATCATTAAAAGTTACACATTTCTTAAGATCCCTAAAGTCATCAACATCTTGGGCCTGTGGTATCCTGCTTTTTGTATTTTTTTTCCAACCACGTCTGCATGTACTGATTAAAGTCTTACTACCCCTGCACAAGCTTTGATCAAACTAAATGGACACAGTATGTTTTGAAAATTATACACAATTAGTATGACCATGGGCGGATTACGAGACAAAGTGCCCCTGGCCACAGACATGCAGAGGCCCCCTCCACCTCTCCTTTAAACTTGTTCAGCCTCTTTTTGTTTTGGTTTTGAGTCTCCCTGTAGTTGTTACACATCTCTGTATTTCTGGGTTGTGATTTTGGATCTCTTTGCAGTTGTTTGTTCCCTTTTTGTAGTCTTTGTGAGTCCTTTGCAGCTGTTTTGCATTTCTTCTTCTGCCGTCATTGTGTACCTCTTTGTGGATCACTGTGTACCTCTCTGTGGTTCCATCTCTCTGAAATCATTTTGTATCTCTGTAGTCGTTGTCCCCTTTTCATAATCTCAGTGAGTCTCATTGTGTCTCTGCAACAGTTTTGCATGTCTTTGTAATTGTAATGCCTTTTTGTAATCATTTTGAGTCTCTCTGAAGTCATTTTGTGCTGTTTTGTTGTTATTTTGGATCACTTTATAGTTGTTTGTCCCCTTTACTGTAGTTTCATGAGTCTCTTTTGTCTCTTTGCAGCTATTTTGCATTTTTTTAGTAGTTGTTTTGTGCCTCTTTGTGGTAATTTTGAGTCGTTGAAGTCATTTTGTGCCTTTTTGTGGTGTCTTGGATGTGATATTGTATGTCTTTATGATTGATTGTACCCTCTTCATAGTCTCTGCAAGGCTCTTTGTTACTATGTTGCATATGATTTTAGTAATTTTGTGCCTCTTTGCAGCTGTTGTGCATCTCTTTGTTTTCATTTTGTGCCTCTTTGTGGTCATTTTAAGTCTTTCCCGTGTCTCTTTGAGTGACATTTTGTAAGTGAAAGCCAGTGGGCCTCTGATACTTTGGGCTCCTGCCTGTGACAGGTCGGTTTGTCATCCATCTATGACCATGTTAGCTGACCAATAGGAGGTATTCAACTAAAAAATAACCAACTTTTCTCCCTCAATTACATCTTGTACCCTTTTACATATTTTTCCAGTTGTGGAAACAGTGCAAGTCACTGTTACATTTTTGGCATGCACTAAATTCTAAAGACAGGGCCAGACCTGGGTTATCATTGCAAAACCTGAACGTTGTTGCATTGGCGTGTAATCTGCAAGCTGCAAAATGTCAGAACCATGCTGATAGGGACTGGTGATTAATCAGTTCATTTGTGAATGCTGGTCGATACTAAAGGTCACACCTATGTGCGTCTTTACAGAGACAAATGACACTGGTTATGCAACATTTTGACTGTCTTAAATCAACAGATTTGCAATGGTTCTGTGAATGAGATACATAAATAATAAGTGTTTTGTTTGTGTATAAATTCGTGTATTTTTTTCAGTGGACAGAATGGATATTGCAAAGTATGAATGCAGCTGAATAGATGCCCTCCTTATGGGGAATCCATTCAACGTTCCCCTGCAACGACAAAACCCAATTTACAAAATGCAGTGCGGTGACTGGTGCAAATTTCTCGTCATAACATGAGATGCTGCTGCCTGGACCTGTAGGAACTAGCTGGCGCAGCAGTCCACAGCGTTGACTCAACGTTGCATCTGCGAGGCTGAGACAGCGGCGTCTCTGCTCTGCTGCTGCGAGACAGGTGACATGACATAGCGACGGGACAAGCTAACGTTGCCTCTCCATCCGGTGTCATTGTTTTTACCGTCGTTTTTTGCCGTGTTTTTAAAGATATTTACTTAAGCTTGCATGCGGGCCAGTCACCAATGCTCTCAGCGAGCTGCCCTCACATAGATGTCGATCTAAGTTGCTGCAAGCTAGCGTTAGCTCGCTGCTGCTACCCTTCAGACATCGAAGTGGCCACATAAACATGCGGATCATCGAGGCGGAGACCCCTGGGACATCTCTAACCGCTCTCTGCAGGACACGAGTCTCGACTAGCCGCTGACTGGAAACTGCAGAGTCTTTGTGTAAATGATACGATTTCTTTCATTTATTCTAAACATGTGTGCACTCCAATGTGTTAGCTAGTTAGCCGCGGTTAGCTCTCACGGTGTCGGTTAGCTTAGTTGCTAACTGCTACAAACAAATAACAAGCTAACAAAACAGTTTAACGTAACCGCGAGTGAGAGGTAAAACATTCACCGTGGTACATTTAGTAATCAGCTGTTGCTTATTGGGTGTCGTCTTTTTGCTAACTAGCGTTATTTGAATTTGGTCAAAAGGAAATGGTTGCTAACTAAGCAAGCGGTGACTAACTTAGCTAACGGTGCTAGCGTCATTGTTAGCAACAGCGCAGACAGTCTGTCATGCTTACCTAAGCGAGGGGTGGCTTTTGATGTTAGCAAGATATTCCATAATCACTCATACATACTTGCATGCTAGTTGATCCAGTTTTACTTGCTAATAAATTGACAACTAAATTACCAAAATTGTCAATTTGCGTCACGTTCAGCTTAATTTTAGCTTAACTAGCCGGTGTATTTGATTGCAAGCGTACTGTATAACGTTAGCTAAGTTAGCGTTAGTTCAAGTAAAATGATGAGTGCACTCGGATTGCATTTGCAACGTAGACAAAGTTGATCAAGCCAACGTTAACATTTACAGTTTGATACATTAGCGTCAATGCCAGATTATTATGTCAACCTTCAGCCGGGCTCAACTCCCCTCTATGGCCAACTACCTTTCAGAAATGTCCAATATTTCATTTTACAGACAGATAGCATTGGATAACGTTGCCAGGAACTATGAACCCCAGCAGCCCATGCTTATGTCGATATTTTCGACGTTCTGGATTTTTAAAAGCGCAATGCGTATTTTGCTAATGGGCTTCAACTTTTTAATGAGTCAGCTAGCCTACTGTAAGCCAACTATAAAACCGCAGGCGACTACCACATGGTTGCCATTGCAATACATGCAGTGCATAAGGCATACAATGACATTAAACGGACAGAGCAGCATGCTACACAAAAGAGCCTCCTATCTGATATAAGGCCCCTGTCACTGAACTCAGCAGTTACATTCATTCAAACCTTTATTTTAGAGGCGGGGAATCAGTTGAGGGACACCCTAATTTTCAGTGACTCTGAGCATGAACAAAGACGTCAAAAAAGATCAACAAGCAAATAAATAACAGTCGAAATAAAATTAAAATTACACAAAACAACAATAGCAATGTATAATAGCTAAAAAAAAAATAAATACAGGATGTAAATGTGTAGAAGTATAATTAAAAATGCATACACGCAATGAAAATAAGATCTCAAAAAAGGCATTTAAAAGGATGTCCAAGATTAAGTTGTTTTGCAGATTATTTCATGTATCAGGTGCACTTAAGAATGACATTTTTTCTAGTTCAGTTCTGATTTGGGAAATGTGGAGCAACAAGCTGTTCTCTGACTGAGCACCAAGATAATGTGAGTGCAGAGTTAAAAGGGATGAAATATAGGTTGAAAGCATCTGTTTTAAAGCTTTATAGATGGAAAAAAACTGTGCTGGTCCTGCCTCACAGCCAAATGTGGCCAGCTGAGCTTTTGACAAAGATGGCAATGGTGGGTGCTGTAAGGATCACCAGTTATGAGCCTTAGGGCTGAGTGGTAGACAGCATCCAGTGATTTTGATGTAGAGGCCACAGCTTTCCTATAAATAGCATTTCCATAATCCAAAACAGATTAAAATGATTACATTATTTTTTTGTGTTATAAAGGGAAATAATTTGTATTTTTGTTTTTAAAAAAAGCCAATCATTCTCAGTTTATTAGTCAGGATGTCAATTTGGTGCTTCAAGTAAACTTTATCATCCAGCCAGATACCAAGGTATTTGTACTGTGATACTCTATGTATGGAAGTGCCATTTGCAGAATGAATATTAGAAAATTCTGTATGATAAGCCTTGGTGATAACATCTATTTGGTTTTATCTGAATTTAAATCTAACTTATGGTTATGTAGTTGATGTTGGTCTCCCTGTCTTGGATCCTGTGCACTGCCCTCTTTCACATTTCATACAAGCATAATGCTTGGGCTGTTAACCCCACTGTATCTGTATTGTTCATTTAGCAAGACCTCGGGTGAAGCTAGAACAATACATTGCCCCACATGCTGGACTTTGATAGTAAGCTTTGTTTGTTATCTTTGTAAGTGCAGCCCCATATGTTCACATGGGAGTTGCCACCAACGACGTCAATATGAACAGTTGATTCATTCGCTGACATTTTGTGTGTTTCAGAGAGGGGAAGAGCGACGGATCTCAAAGACCAGATTGCCTGCTGAACTTTTTGCCTCTCAGACAGCTTGCCAGGGACCATGCTGACCATTCTAGCTGCTGGGTCCGTGTTCTTTCCAGGCCTTTTCCTGCTATCCAAACAATGCTTAAAGTCAATCCCAGCGCTGAGGTGGAGCGAAGGAGATGCAGTCATCGTATCTGCCAGGTGAGACATTCTAAAACTTGTACATACTTTCATGACAACAGTGTATCCCCCAAAATTCAAATTTGAAAGTGCTTTTACTGCAGTGCCATCCAAGTTGTTTGGTATTTAAGCTCGTGTATGTTTTGCACGACTCTCAAGTATGGCAGGTTGTTGCAGTTGCACTCATTATTTTTATCAAGAGCTTTCAGCTGCATATTGTGTGCATAAAAACATAACGGCTCTACTTTCTTACAGTGTGTTTAATGATGAGAAATACATTATTTGTGGGGATGTAATATTGTGCATCCTTACTTATTTGTTTGCCATTCTCTGCTCCCAGGTTGGTTTCATCAGTTCAGGCAGTCATGGCTTCTTCAGCTGGCTACATCATTGCTTCTTCCTGCGAGGACATCATCGAGAGCCAGTAAGTCAAGAAATACTCATCAGAATCATAACTTTCGACCGGCCCGTCCTGTCTTTTTTATTTCATCTAACAAATCAGCTGTCAGGATTTGTAGTTTTCGAGGCTTTCAGATGCAAAGACAGTTTGGGTTGCATATCAGCCACAAATGTAAACCAAAAATGTAACTTGATACAGATGCCTTGACATGTAGCTGCAAATGTCATGTCCCATGCAAGAGAGTGTAAGCAGTTCATAGTTGAGCTATCTGATTTTTTTTTCTTATTAAAACTGCCCTGAGCATTTCAGTGCTGTTTTAGATGGTTATAACCCGGTGGGATTAGTTCCACTGAGGTTTTTCTGGATTGCAAATGGGAAAAGCTGTTCTTTTTTAAGGTAGCCACTCAACTGTAGCTGCACCGTCACAGCTATGTCAAATTTTAGTAACCAGTTTAACAGGCAAACATGATGTTAAAAAAAAACTTGCTGGTAACAAAGCTCTGGAATTATTTACTCATGCTATTTTATCCTTTCATTTATCTTTTCTCTTTTAAAAGTCCACTTTTTTTCCTCTTTACACAGGCACTGGCTGACTAGCACTTACATCATGTTTGCTGTTCCCTACTTCGTGTACGACATCTACGCAATGTTCATGTGCTACTGGTACAAGCTACGGGTCAAAGGGCACGAGGAGGCCTCGGCAGCGCCGCAGCACATGAGCACAGCACTGACCAGCTATCTGCGTCGCGAGTTCCTCATGGTGCTGCACCATGTTGTCATGGTCACCGTCTGCTTCCCCGTCTCTGTGGTAACTGTCACATGTTGTTCTTTCTGTTGGGCTGAGATTTGAGTGAGGTGAGGCAGAAGAATAATAAAATATCTGTATGCAGCTTCCTATTCATGGGTTGTTTTCATAATGTGTTAAAGGAACAAGTTGGTCCAGGGGGAATTGTGTCAGTATTTTCTTATTCTGTTTTTATTGAAAGCGACACAAATTTAATAGATATCTTTATGTGTACTTTTGTAGTATAAAGGTACATATTAAGGAGTTTTTAACACTACAAATATTTTGTTGCTACATTCTTTTGTAAAAGAAACATTTTAGTTGGGATTACTTTTTCCCAAATAATTGCATTGTCAAGTCTGAAACTAAAGACTTTTTATATCAGTTAATCTTCCAAGTATTTTCTCAATCAGTTACTTGTTTGGTGTATAAAGTATCAGAAAACCCAAAGATATTTTGTTCATGATACCGATAAGACAAATCTGTCATTTGTTGCTTAAAATACTCACTAAAATGACTGAGTTATCAAAAAAAGTGCAAGTTTTCTGTTGATCAACTAGTTATTTCAGCTCTTTTGCATTTTGAAATTGAATGTGTGTTATCGACAGCCAGCGTAACCACGGGTGCATGTAAACATATGGATTACATGGGTGATAGAATGTCGTTCATGCCACACATGGTACCAAGTCATTGTTTTTCAGGTCACAGTACATCTCAAGTCTTTGCACTAAAGTCCTAAACTTTAAGTTTTGATTCCCAAACAAGACATAATGTGCTTTTCACCAAATGTAATGCCAATTTAACAACAGTATATGATAAAATGGAAGTATTATATTAGTTAATTCAGTAATTGGAGGATAATGAATTGATTCGCTGCACACTTCAATCCAGTCATCCATTTCTGAGATGTTTTAAAAGTATACTTCCCTCTTTTTAAAAGAAGTTGTCAGTTGATCTCATATCAAAAGTTCACTGTGCACCACGAGTTCACCGTGACATTAAAAAGCCACCCACAAGTTGGTGTGACTCTGGGAAAGTAGAAATTACATCTCCAAAGTGCTTTAACTTGTTGCCCCCAGCTAGATATTTATTTAATGAGGGATATTTATTGCAAATCTACCGAAAAGTCCACAAAGGAAAAAAAGCAGTGATTGCATTCTTGACAAATAATCAGCTTCTTCTCTTTCTAGTTTTGGCGACAAGGAAAGGGAGATTATTTCCAGGGTATAATGTTCATGGCTGAGCTCAGCACTCCATCTGTCTGCTTAGGAAAAATACTCATCCAGGTGAGTGTCTCTGTTCAGCCTCAGCGCAGATTATGCTTGTGTTGTTGCATGTGCATGTGTCACACTGAAGTTCTTCTGCACTCTTCACTTCTTTTTTCCCCCCTTTTTTATTCAACGGAGAATGTATTTCCCGGCATGCAGCTTGGTCATGCCCATCGGCTCCTGTTGTCTTACATGAACAGCACTGTCTGAAGCTTCAGTCATTTATTGGTAACGCAGTTTGTTTGAATACACAATTGTAGGAGCTGCACCCTCCCTGTATTAGTTTTAGGTTTGTGTGGATGTGTGTTAATTTTTTTAATGTTCCGGATGAAGGTTTTCCCTCCATCACTTCGTGCTTGTCCCCCATTTGAGGCTCCCACAGCTGTTAGCCTCCGAATATAGCCCCTAGTATTTAGACCGGATATTCAACAGATACAATATCAGCTTGTCCCTCTACCCTCTATCACTCAACACCCTGCACCTCCCGTCCCTGGCAACAGTGCATGTGGTCGTTTGATAAACAACAGCTGGCTATAAGCTGTGGCCTCCCAGTGCTGCCCTTTTATACCTATAGAATTAAAAGCAATAGAGTATTCATTGATGGGGTACCAGGTAATTCTAGGATATCAGACTTTGGAATTGGCAAGAGGAAAACCCTTTTTTTATGAGAAATGCGTGCAAGCTTGTCCTCAGTTTTATCTCACTGAGGCAGGTACACTTTTCGACATAAAAGTGAAGTCATCCACAAATGTAAAAAACAAAAAAAGACTGCTTCACTGAAACACGCTGCCCTACTGCCGCCTGTAGAAATCAATGTCCAACCAGCTGCATGGCATATCGTGCTCTCCATCCCTACATGTTCAGTCCATGCAGATAGCATTAACAAATATAACAATGTTAGTATTAACAATAAAAAAAAAATGGCAAATAAGATTAACACCGTCAGCTTTCACCAAACTGTACTGCTTGCTTTTCTTTCTCTCTCTCTCTCTCTCTCTTGTTTTTTTTTTCTGCTCTCAGTACAAACAGCAACACACTCTCCTGCACAAAGTGAATGGGGCTCTTATGCTGATCACTTTTTTCATCTGTCGAGTCCTCCTCTTCCCTTACCTCTACTACGTCTATGGAAGGTATGTCTGTCTTCCATCTCTGTTTTTCTCATGTTCTGCTGCCTCGCTCAGCTTGGGTTGGTAACTTGCTCGGCCATATGATGTCTGTCTCATGGATTAGCTTTGGTTTTTTTCACTTGACCCTCTTCTCCCATGTTTTTGTGTCAAAGTGAGTTAAAAGAACATTTTTTTTCTATTGCTTTATTATTGAGCGACAGGGCTGCAGTGACGAAGCAGGCTGCAATGTAACCACACAGAGCAAATATGTGCTGTCAGTTTAAAGTCATTGTTCCCATGATCATGAAATTCCTGGAAAAGTTTTGAAATTAGAAAAACTGTTTTCCAGGCTTGGAAATGGTTGGGAATTAACAGAAAGCTCAAGAAATGGTCTGAATATGCAGTGTTTTGGCTACTGTTTAAAATATGCTAAAAATCCTAAAATATGTCTAACATTATGTGAAATATGTTACTTGTCATACTAATTTAAAATGTAATGCTGTCACAAGTATCAAGTGGTACGCACAGACCAAACCGACATTGCCAAAACCATGCCTTAATACGTGCTGACACATCAAAAGAAAAGTGCTGAAAAAGCTTTTTTTTTTGTAGTTAGTTATTGTAGTAGTAGTTGTAGTTTGTTTATCTTAAAATGACTGGGAAGTTTGGCCTTCCTATTTTAATTTGTTTAAATAAAATCTTGGAAATGGGGTGAAAACGGGAAAGTTTTGAAAGTTCATTGGTGTCACTGACAGGCTAGGATTCAAATCAACTCTTACTTCACTCAGTTAAATATTCAAATATGCTCGCTTTATGCATTTAAGTAAAAATAACTAAAAAAACAAAAAAAAGAAGTCTGGTTACTTTGGCGTGTGTGTGTTTACATTACAACCTGTTTACCCGCTGTCAGCTGCAGTGCTCTCAGTCAGCACTGGACCAATTCCAGAAATTGTTCTTCCTATTAGTCACTCAGACACAAAAACATGTGAAAATTGGGTCCAGGTTGAAAAATACCGATGCTTCCCTGTAAAGATGTAAGGCTCAGAGCGTGCATTTACGGTCCTTTGTCTTTGGGTCCAGGTACGCGTCCATTCCCTTCCACATGGTTCCCCTGTCGGTGCCCTGGCACTGTAACCTCGGTGCTGCTCTGCTCATGGCCCCCCAGCTATATTGGTTCTCCCTAATTTGCAGGGGCGCCCTACGGCTATTCACAGGCACCTCCCGCTCTCAGAGACCACGTCCGACCACAGGCGCAGCCAAGGAGAGGCAGTCGGATGGTAACACACTGCCCCAGCCTGCCAACGGCTACAGCACACGCTCTTCAGAGCCTGAGCTGGCCACTCACTGAGAGGAGTGGTGGGGGAGGGGGGGTGGCGGGCGGTTAGGGAGGAAGGCGAATGTACCAATGAGTATGTAACAGAAAGAAAGCTGTGAGGGGAAAAATGTGAGACTTGAAACTAGTAGCAATATGAAGAAAGCTACAGACAGTGGCCTCAAATAGTGCTGAAGTGTTTGCGGCCAGCAATCAAAACTCTGAACAGCAAAAAGATTTGATCGCTGGCCTTCCAGCACTTCGGCTTCCCAGTTTGTAGGAAACGAGGAGTGTTAGTGCGCTCAGTATTTAAAGATGTCATCCGGCACTGTGACAGATAGGAACATGCACTGACCTGAGAGGAATTTGCCTGGATGTATAGCAAGCATAGTTGGCTATTTCCCTCATGTAGATCAAATTCAGTCCTCTCTGCCTCACGGTATAGGAAGAGCAGGAAAATAGGAATGTATTATATTGTATGTTAGTACATTTGCTGTAGATGGAAGGCCTAATTCAGTTTAGTAATGAAGAAGACCTTCACAAAAGAAAAAAAAATCCCGGCTAAGCAGTATTTTGACTTGTTAGTGTTCAATATCTGTATCCTCTATGTAGTCACTGTCACTCTAACAAAATGTAACCAACCTGCAGACCGACTCATCTTTAGAAGGGAGATAATCTCATAAGACTGTATTCTGCTGCCTTATCCCTTTCCCCCCCATTCTTTGCAGTTTCTTTAGGTTTTTATTTATTTCTATCCTCGGAGGGGAAGGAAGAGGTTTCCTCTGACAGAAAAATGTGACGGGTGTACATAGCCGATGTAAAATTGTCCCTATTTCCATGTCAGTATTAGGTCAATGTTATTTTATTTTATTTTATTTTTTTTAGGTTTTGTCTCATTTCTGCATCTGATGTTTCTACAGACATTTTTGAACAATGACATTTCAGCATTAAAACAAAACATTTCACTGTTTTTCAGCTTAGTGTACGCAAACTCTCCCCAGACGTTACGGCAGTGCTTCTCATTTCAGTGTAGATATGACTTCATTCCATTTACTGGTATCACAAAGTGTTTTTTTTTTTTTCATACAAGGAAGTGATGCACAGTAGCAGTCACTTTAAATGAGTGTTATTTTATTTTTTTTTTAGTTTGGTGCTGATATAAATCTCAAAATATCCATTTGATTGGCTGGAGTATTTCAGTGAGGGATCCGTAAGATTTGAGTATTTATAGCTTTGTTTGGAGACTTGCAATGTTGCAGTTTGAAGGGAAACAAAAGCGGAAAAAAAATAACCTTGTTAGGGAAGCATTCCCTTGTGATTTACATGCGGCACATTTGTCCATGGCAACTTCTTTTGATGTTGCTCATTTATTTTTTAACCATTATTACAAAGTCTGAATTGTTTAAAGCCTTTTACATTGTATAAATTGGTTTGATCATTTAGCCGTTTATTTGAGCCACTGGTTCTATGAACCTCCTACGAACAAACTGGCTAGTTTTAATCATTATATGTTTGTTTTTAAAGCAGCTTCACTGTCCTGAAAATAGGTCAAGAAAAAAATAAATAAAACAAAGCTCAGAAACCATCGAGACAGGGCAGCGTGTGCCAAAACATCTGGACAACTGTGGGCATGTTGAACACAGAACATCCATTCCCCCGTTCCATGAACTCCTAAGGTACTGCTTCTTGAAAATACTAAAACATTTCAACTGATGTACTGTATATTCCACAAAATGCTCGTTATTTATTTGTAAGTATTTATTTATTTATTTATTTGGTTTGTGGTTTTGAATGCATATTTATGCATACATATTATACTATATGCTTCTGAGCCTTATGTGAAGGCTGTATTGTTACTCCAACTTAGCTAAAATATACTTCTCTGTCCTGAGCCTGTCTTGAGTCTTTTGTTTTTGTCAATGATAAAGATTATTGTGGCATTTTTTTTTTAAGTCATGCACCAAGATTTAAAGGGGAAGTTTAAGAATATCTTGACCTCGACCCCATTTTCCTATGTTTTGTGTCTTAGTGACTAATGGAGACAACGGTTTTTGAAAACGGTCCAGTATTGAGAGGTGCAGCTTTAAGCAGGCTGCAGTGTAATCCCTACAGGCAACAGTGCACTGTCAGTTTACGTCCACTAAAAGTGCTTGTTTTTGCCACTGATGGACCCTGAGTGTCTTACAACATTATGGAAAGGATCCCTACACAGAAATCCTCCTTAGTTTTCCGCTGGTTTGGTCTGTCTGTTAGCTTGTGTAACCACGTCTCGCTCATTCTGACATCTTGCTAACTTTCACAATTGTCAAAATCACAAAAATATTAAGCGACAACACTGAGAACCTTTTATATCACTCTGAGATAATCTTTCTGTGTCCAACACAACAAACCCTTCTCCAGAAATCCTTTCACCAGCTGTCACTAACATTTGTGCCATCATATTGCAAGACACCACATGTTATATTTCAGGATGAGAGTCCTCCTTTAGACAAATTAACAGACTGGATCAGTGAAAGATAAAGAAAACATTTTAATTTCTCTGTAGGATTCTTCCCATATTGTTATCTGACACATCCAATGACAGTCTGAGCCTTCGCGTGGCAAAAACGAGCACTGTGAGAGGGAAGAAAATAGATGGAGCACAGTCACATGTAGAGATTACATCACAGCCTGTTTGGCGGCTGCAGCTTTCGTGCTCTATACTGGACAAATTATAAAGATCGTTGTCTTCATTAGGCACTTGGACATAAAAATAAAGACAGGGAAAAGGCACAGGATCAAAAATACCTACATTTCTTGGAGTTTTTTGCTCTGTCATAGGGCAAATGCAAGCCACTAGAGGGTGCCATGTGTTTACGTGGTGATATTAAGGGTTCACAGCAGTTGCATTTAAAGCTTCAGGAAGTGGACTAGATGATACTGTCTACAACAGTATAAAGAGCATTTAGTCTTAATAGAAAATCAGGACTTTGTGAATGTCAAGAAATTTACCATTTATAGATTTAGACATTTCAAACAGGTGTGATAAACGCAAAGTTGGTCTGCAAAGTTTGGCATAAGGCATGTCCTTGTTATTGTTCCTCAAAAATAGTTTGTTAGGTAACAAAGACAAAAACACAAATTAAGGTTGTGTCATGCCAAACATTTTCCACAAACTAGATGATGTTACCTTTCAAATGAAGCCTTATACATGCATTTTGGCCTTACACTTCAAATGTTATACGCTTTTTATTCTTATTATGCTGATTTGTGCTAATGACTCTAAGCCAAAAACTACAGGACATAAAAGTGTATGTTAAAAGGTTAATATCTGCTGGTGTAATAGGCCATCATGGGAAATGTGCTTTAACAAGCACTGCTTGATGGCTTTTTTTTGTATAAATGTGATGATGTACCTTTATTTGCCAGGTATCCAACAATGCATCCCTACCTCTGTTACTGCACACTGATAACAGTTAACATTCTCCAGGGTTAAAAGGTTTATTGCCAACATATAAAACACACATAGAAAACATACAAAACTCGTCACATTAAAAAATTCAAGTTTTGCCTCAGAAAAAAGCTCTTGGCCTTGTTTGCCAGTGGGCAAGTCCTCGTCTCGTAATACTTCAGTATCTCCTCTGTCTCGGGGAGAAGATGGTATTGGGGTTGCTGTCTCGTTCCCTCTCCTTCTCACGCTCCTTCTGGCTGTTTGGAGACAGAGCCTCCTCCAGCTTCTTCTCGCTCTTGAAGAGATCTCGACCCGTACGCATGATGTGCTCCTCGATTTTGCGGTGGCGCTTCATGTCTGACAGCACTTTGTCCAGCCGGGCTTCCCTTTTCACAGAGGAACGGGCTGAAGATCCTGTGAGAGGGGGGTAAAAAAAGGTCAACTAGATTCATCTTAAAACACCCAAAAAATCCCTTTCACTTTACTTTTATATTATAATGAAACCCAGCAGTAAAGAGCTGAGAGAAAATAAAACGCCTTTCATTAATTTAGTTTATGTGGTTCAAATCTCAGAAGTCATTACCTGGGGTTCTGCGTCTGTTCATGAAGGCATTTTTCGGAGTGGCTTGTGTTTGCTCTTCATCAAAGTCAAACTCAGTTGGAGTTGGAGGCCTAGGGAAAAAAACAAGGCTTTACATTGACTGCACACAAACTAAAATCCTTAGAGATCAAATAAATAAAGGGTACGCTGACCTGCGTTCTCTCTCCTCTCTCTCCCTTTCCTTCGCCGCCTCCTCTTCGTCATCTCTTTCAGGTGAGGGGGTGCGTTCAGGTGTAGGGGGCCTCCTAGGGAGCGGCACAAAGTTCAGTTCCAGCATTTCCCCTTTAGAGAGGAGCTCATAGAGTCTTTTGATCTCAGCAGGAGGGGGCATCCAGTTTTTGGGGTCCTCCATTTCCTCATCGCTGTACGCAAGCTCCCATTCAGTATCCACTCCTGCGGCCTGCTTCCCCTCTTCACTGTCCACCCCTGTGTCTGCCTGAGGTTCATCCTTGTGTGCGTCTTCTTCCACTGCGTCTGTGTCTCCATCTGAGAAGGCAGCAAAAATGCTTAGAAAGTCAGTTTAACAAAAGCAGAATTATAGCACTTCAGCACTTACAGGAGCTACAAATGAATTACTGTGACACTGAACCAAGGCTGGGTTTTGGGGCTTGATACTGTTAAGATATCGACCAAAATAATAGTACCAAGGACTACTAAAACTTCTCCAGTCAAACAATACCTGTATTCTATCCTTGTTGTATCTATATTTGAATCAAAAGACTATATGTATAGTTTTGGTCGCAGCCAATCATGTGATGTAAGAATGTAATGTGTGATTGGTCCGTGACTTACAGCAACAACCTTTACAATTCATGGTGTTGTGAGGGCACAGTGTTTTGACAGAGTTGTTTGTACTAGTGTTGTCAAAAATATCTATACGTAGAGTGTGAATATCTGAAACAGTTTTAATACTCGTTTTCTGCTGTATCGATACAAGGGGTGTCCCCGGCCAGAAAAAATGTAAGCATCAAACACTTAACTTTGTCCATTCTGGTGACATTCTTATGCACCAGTTTGTGCCTCTTAGCAGCAATGTCTTTATTTTTTTCAAAGTAAAAGTCCTTTGCTATGTTGGTGTTTTTATTGCGGGAGACAAATTCACATGTTCTAAATATTGAGTGGGACATGGACCCCACACCCCCTTGATATCTAAATCTGTGTATACTGTACACAACTTACAGTACTTCATATAAAGCATCGGGTAAAACTCAAACAACTTTGAATTAACCACTTTTAAGACTCTGCACAAAGATTTCTTCCTCTACTGTAAAACATTTTGTCAACTCTATGTGCTTTCAAGATGTATAGCTGCAGGTAATATTTTTACTGCTGTAATTTGCAGTTACCCTTTTCATCCTTGGTTGTTGTGTCCTCCTCTGTGGCAGCTGTCATCTCCGTGTCCTGTTGCTCTGTGTTGCTCTCCTCCTCTTTGCCCGCTGCAGGTTTCTCTGTGTCCTTCACACCCAGAGCCTCTATGCCCTCTCTCAGTGAGGTGTCTGTGGCCTCCGCCTGCATCTTCCTGCTGCTGCTGGTGAACTCTGAAGCCACAGATCTGCTGCACAGAAGGATGGATTGTGAAAACAATGCAGTTTCATGAAACTGAAAGTATGTGAGGTAAGAGTGTTTCGAAAGAGCTAAGCAAGAGTGGTTTAATGCCTCTAATGTTTAACTTGCAGCCTAACGATGACTTTCAACTTTGCTGAATGGTAGGCAGTCAACAAAAGCACTTTTAAAGCGTATTCTTGTCCTTATTTGACTTAACTAGCTAGCTAACGTCAGGCCTAACCGTCTGCTATTTGTAAACAGCAAATTAAAATTTGATAAAGATACGTGCCTTAAAATGTCATTACCGGATGTCCGGTTTGTCGTAGATCAACGATGTGGTTAAATGTTAGGTCAAACTATCTTCCGCAATAAATAAAACCATCTAAGCTCTCCATGAGACTTGCTAGAGATAATACACGGTTATGCAGAGACGTAAACATAGCGCCATTTTGGACCACAGAGCTGTGTGACGACCTGCTTGGTTCTGTTGGACTGCGCATGTCCGCTGATTAAACAACGTATGGATAACCCTTCGACGGCGCTAAAGGCGGACAGCAGTTGAGGTATGTGTTGTAGAGATCTACTTTTGGTACGACTTCCTGCGCAGCGCGCCGTCGCCTACGGGACTGAATACATGTCGGCAGAAATTTTAAAAAGCATATTGTGCTTCACTATTCACGTTGATTTCTCATTTATCATGTGTACACGTATTTGTGCAAACGATATCGTTGACTACTATGGTTTATGTACGATTTAATCTTTTAAGTAAGGACGCTACACGTCAAACAGGCGCCAATGTTTTAGCGATCTCTGATTGGTTCATGGTTGTTTCCGGTTTCAGCGCTCCACATTTGAAAAGGGTTCGGTTAGATTTGAGGGGGCTCGTTCGCCATTGTTAAAAGGCTGCGTCCGCAATGTTGCCAAAAGTCGCATTTGGAAAATAGAAGTTGAGAACAAGGAGTCTAAAAAATATCGGTAAGAAAAAGCGAAACATTAGTACTAACATCGATAAAGCAGAAACCTGCTAAATGTTGGTGAGTAACGGTCATTTGAGAAGCAAGACGTGACCGAGCGTTAGCTAGCTTGTTGTTAGCTGTTTGAAGCTATCGTCAACAGAGAAAAAGCGTAGCTTCTTATTGCAGTGCTTTATTTTAGGGGCTTCTCAATTTAATTTAAATTATTGTAACTATATTTGTTAATAATTTGCATTATTAATATGCATTTTTACAAAGGCAAAACGGCACTTCCACCAAGCTAACTTGGCCTATGTCATTCAGGCCTACTTTGTTAGTTTTCGCAACAATATAAAGACTGTCTGAAAAAAACTTGGTGTTCCGTTTGACCAACTTCTGAACTTCTACTACCATATCATAAAACTCATTCAGACCTATTTTTGCCGTTCGAGAAATATTGTAAAAAATCAAATCAGTACTATCAGCACGACAACTGGAACTAATAATGCATACTTAAATCTTTTACACTATTGCAACTCACTTCTTACCTTTATTACAGTCAGACTAGTCGTCATTCCCATATCATCCAAATTCTTGCCTCTCCTAATTGGTTTGAAATTTTTACTTTTTATAAGGCCTTGCATGGCCAAACCCCCCCTTATATAGCAGAGATGCTGAGCCCCTATTATACTGGCCAGCCACCTCTATCATCAGTTCAAGGCCTCCTATCAATACCCCCATTCCTATTTTAACTTCAGACGTAACTGAGCTTTTTCAGTTTTTGCTCCCAGGCTCTGGAAAAGCCCTCAATTTGTAATCGCAAGTGCCGAATCCGTGCCTTGCTTTAAGCAGTTCCTGAAAACTCATCTATACAGGTTGGCCTTTTTTATAAAATTATACTTGAATGCCACAAGTAACTCTTGCCCATGTATTGTCCTCAGGTATATGTATGTATATATCTGTGTGTACGTGTGCTTGGATTTTTAGGTGTACATTTTATCTAAATGTGAGACTATCCATATTGTGTTTTTAAAATTGCTATATAAATAAAACATTATTATTTTTGTTTTGAGGAATTGCAACATGGCTCAGCGTGTGGCTGTACCAGATGCAGCAAACAAGAAGACAACCAGGGTTCGGGTGGCAGTTCGTCTGCGACCGTATATGGGCAAGCATGATGAGAAAAGCGAGGGGCTGTGTGTAAGAGGCCTGGACTCACAGAATCTGGAGATAATCAACTGGAGAAATGCTACAGAAACAGTCAAATACCAGTCAGTGCCATTTGTATCTTAGCACTTCACCGTTCTCATTTCTATAAAGCTTTCTTGCTAATGTCTCTTATTGTTGTCCAACAGTTTTGATGTTTTTCATGGTGAGCAAACAACACAGCAAGACGTTTTCCTCTCGTCAGTAAAGCCCATTCTACCACACATACTGAATGGACAAAATGCCAGTGTGTTTGCCTATGGACCAACGGGAGCTGGTATGCAATCACAATATTCAATTTTTTACTTTGCACTTAAGATGTTTATTGAGGCATACCCAGTCTCCAGTTTTCACTTTTTTGGATGGGCTTAGGTTGTGTAAAATAACAACTTCACCAATAAAATATGCTTTGAATTATGATGTTTTGTTAAACACTCTTATTATATTTTTGTCAGAATAATTCAGTCTTAGAGTTCACTCCCTTTGTTTATGAGTTGCTCCTTTTCAGAAATGTATTTTTTTGTGTGCTAACTCACTACTTCCTCTTTCACAGGTAAAACCCACACCATGATGGGCAGTTCAGATCAGCCAGGCGTAATCCCCCGAGCTGTTCGTGCCGTCTTCAATATGGTCAAAGCTAAGGATGAGGATGAAGGATGGGACTACAGCATTGGCATGTCTTATCTGGAAATTTATAATGAGAAGGTATGAATGGTTGGCAGTGTTGTGGAACCCAGTAGTTTTATGCCGTCTGTCCACAGATAAGAAAGTGAATCAAGGTTGATGCCATTCAATCAAAATCTGAGTTGAGCCCACAGTTTGGCATTAGAGCAATTCTGTCAACATCTTTTTTGGCAGTCCATGTCTGACATTTAGCTTTAACATGGGATTACTTGAAAACGAGGACTTATGTCCTTTTTTTCATACACGTTGCCTTAACATAAGCCATAACAACTAGGAAAAAAACTGCTTTGCAATACAGTTAAGCTCTTATGTTTAGTTTCCAGATTATTTACCAAGCTCATTGCAGATCTGTAATATGTTACTTTCCTTTAGCATTTCTGGCACTGGATTTTTTTGGGGTCACCCTCCCAAATTCTGAAACCGTTCCAGATACCTGCCTTTTTTAACATGTTGCTAGTGCATCTGTACGCCTGTCATGTGTGGTTAACATGTCCCACTACAGTAGCAGTGAAGTGCTAGTGACAGATGAGAGCAGGTCAGTCACTAAACTATCACTAAGTTTAAATGTCCTGTTTGAGAAGAACTCATGATAAAATATTTTTCAATAAATCTATAAACATTTGCTTATAGAAAATAGAAATATAGCAAATATGGCACTGATTTGGATGTCAGTTACTATGGCATTTGGGTCAGCCTTAGCTGCCCTGCAGCATTAACATGTCTCTGCAACATACTGTAACATATAATATGCATGGTCAATTTAAAGTTGGTCATTTCCTGTTCTGTTGTTATTAAAAAAAAGGGTAAGCTATTGAGTTCATGGGCTTTCATATGCTTTCCACCTGGAAATATTTTAATTTTAATTTTGTTGACTTGTTGAAATATAAATCATAAAATAATTAGGAAAATTTCCCATTTTTATCAATTAAAATAACCAACATTAATTCTTGATCATGTAAATCACATAAAACATTCTCCACTCACTCCACTTTTCCACCAAAAAATCTGTTTAAAAAAATAAAACAACATTAGTACACAGAGATCTTCAACTCGACTGCTCATGTACTGCTGTACCTGAAACCAGATCACTCTGTTCTAAGAAATAGTCACTCTCCTCAGTTTAATTTAAACCCTTTTCAAAGCTGCGCTCCCCTCCTATGTTCCTAAACTTTAATACTACTTGAATAATTTTTCTGTCGACTGTATTGCCTGTCTAATTATGTTAAAATTTCTTTGCCGTTTTTAAAGCATTTGTGGTTATTCACTTGTGGTGTTTGATATTTGACGGTGCACATCTGTCTTCTTTTTCAGGTGCTAGATCTTCTGTCACCGAGTTCCCAGGATTTGCCAATCAGAGAGGACAAGGACAAAAACATCCTCATTCCTGGTCTCACTCACACAACCATCTCCTCCTTCTCGGACTTCGACAAACACTTTGTTCCAGCCAGCCTCAATCGTACAACCGCTTCAACCAAACTCAACCAGCGCTCCAGCCGCAGCCACGCCATCCTCCTCATCAAGGTCTGATATGGCATCCTTGAGTCTGTTCATGGGTACCCAGTGGACGGTTAAACAGCATCTTAAACAGGTCGTGGCCTCTGAGCAGTAGGCCAGGATTTGGTAGCTGGTGCTAAAATCAATTCTCTCTTGCAACATTCCCACAAGCAACCTCTGGGCTTTCTGGGACTTTAATGGGAGAGAAACAAACTGGTGTTTGCTGTCCTTTCACTGATTTGATCCTTTTTCTGCATTCTTCTTTCCTACGATGTATGGCTGAATCCGTAATGTGTCACATTTGTCTTAAAATGCAACCCTCTTTTGTTGGCTATTATTCCTAAATCCCAATGTTTTTCAATGATCTAGGTTGTGCGGACTCAGCGTGCCCTGCCCCACAGACAACAGACAGGAAAGCTGTACTTGATAGACCTGGCCGGGTCTGAGGACAACCGTCGCACCGGCAACCAGGGCATCCGCCTAAAGGAGAGCGGCGCCATCAACCTGTCTCTCTTTACTCTCAGCAAGGTCGTGGACTCTCTTAACTCTGGCACTGCCGTCCGTGTGCCCTACAGAGACAGTAAACTGACACGGCTGCTACAGGACTCTCTGGGCGGCTCGGCACACTCGGTCATGATCACCAATATTGCACCCGAGTACAAGTACTATTTTGACACGTTCAGTGCACTCAACTTTGCCTCCAAATCCAAGCTCATCGTGAACAAACCCTTCACCTGTGAAACTGTGGCTGTGCTGCCAGGTGAGTAACACTGAGTGAGAAATGCACCCTTTTTTCACTCGGCCTTTTTTTCTTTTTTTTTTGTTTAATATTAATTGCAGTTTGAAAAACTGATAATTAAGGAATTCATGGCAGACATACAGGACCAGCACTTAGTAAAGGTGTAACCAGGAAACTAATAAATGAGACTTAATGTTGTCAAATTCTCTCAGACAAGACGAGGAATAGATCTGGTGAATTTTTTTTAGAAAGAAATATAATGGGCTAAGAGGAAGCTCTGGCAGATTGTCATCCCAGGCCATTAGGGGGCACTTGTGTCACATCCCAGAGGATGATGACTCAAGAGTCAACAGCCTGCTGTCTCAAAACACTATGAATGTATTTAAAGAAATGTTACTACCACTCAAGTTTTATGTTTAGATACATTTCCTTTGTATATAAGCGTTGTCTTAAATCATGCCATTCTCCCCTTGGCTTTAATTCTGGCACTGCAATGCAGTCTTGACTGATGCTGTGCCATCTTCATCTGAATTGCTTTACACTCCAGAGAACCCCACAAACACTGTTGCTCGAGTGCACTGAATACTAAACTGTTAATTTCCCTTCTGCCTTCATCTCCAGTGAAGCGGGCCAGAGAAGACCACGAGGCAGGCGGCTCTGGCACCGAGCCACAGAAGAAGAGGCAGAAAGACGAGAGGAAAGCGGAGCAGGATGGTTCCTCACCTTCTGCACATTATCACAGGTGAAAGATCACACACACGTTTATTTCTTTGGCTAATCAGACTTAAGAACTGTGATGTTGGAAGAAAATACATCTGCTCAGAGCCACTATGTCAAATTCAACCCACATAGCAGCGACTTAAACAAGCCATAGCCTCGAATCAGTGGGCCAAGACTTTATAATGTGTGCTGAAAGCAACTCTGTCTGCAGAGCTCCCATTGGCTGCAGCTGCTGTGTCTACTGGGATCTCTTTAGGGGAGATACAAGCAGTGCTTTCTTACCATCTGTTATCAGATGTATAAATCTGCCTGTGCTGTGAATCTCAACAACTTGTATTCATCGGCCTTTTGACTTCCGAATGCATCTCAAATCCCACTACTATACTTAACCCCAACCCCACTCCTCCTCTCTCTTGATTTGTTTGTGTGTCTCGCGCAGCCCGTCAGAAGCGTCAGTGATGGACAGGCTGTTAGCTCTGGAGAAGCTGATGATGAACTGCCAGAACAAAGACAGACTCGGCATGCTGAAAGATGTGGCCCAGTCTCGCAAGGAGATCCAGGTGAAGACGCACATCTACATAAAATCTTCAGTTTATCCACTTAGGGTGTAAGAAAATGTTGATACATCTAAGTATCACAATATTATGTGTTTTGATGCTGTATTGATTCTTAAAAAACCCTGTATTTTCATTGTTTATACTTTGTTATTCTCATATTTTTTACCCAAAGAATCCCGAAAGCACATTTATATATTAATTAATTAATTTATTTATTTATATTTTTCTTATATTAGCAAATAGTTTCCTTAACTCAGATTGCAATGAAAGTATTGCTGTGATGTTGGATCGTACAGAGACCGTGCTAAAAACAGATCTACAGGGTTCCCACAGTCAAAACCTCTAAAAGTAAAAATGGAATTTTTCCAGTCCTGGAAAAGTCATGGAACTAGTACAAAATTATAAATTTTGAAAAATCATGGAAATTTGATGTGTATAATAAATTGAAGTACATTAATGTAACATAACAATAAACTTTTTTTCTGTAGCTGACAGTGTAACATAGCTTTAATATACATCGACGTGCGACAACATTTTGGTTTTTTGTTGAACTTTTCATCGCGAAAGTTTCTCCATTTTCTCGAGGCGTTCTGTCAGCAAAATCAGTTAACCTTTATATGTTGGCTTGCTCTTTTCACGGATAGTTTTCTTGAATTTAGAATTAAAATTAGTTTCTCTTGTCTGTGTGTGATTTACAAGATGCTGATAATGTTAGATCTTTAACTTGATCGATTCACTCTTCTACAACCTTGCCTCACTCTTTGTTTTTGCAGGAGCTCAAAGAGAAGCAGAGGGAGTTTGAGAGCAAGGCCATGTTATTCAGTCAGCTGGCTGGAGAAAAGTCCAGTGGCAAACAGGAGGCTGCCTTCAAGAACAACGTGGTTCCTTTACAAAGAAAACAGACAACTGCCGCAAAAGTCAAAAAGCAGCAGGCCGTGGTCCAACCCTTACAAGGTCAGTTAGAAACTATGGATGAGTTCAAATACTGATTTGGCTGATATCCACAATGTTTTTGTTGTTGTTGTTTTTTGTTTTTGTTGTTTATTTATCCCCTATTTTGCACAGAGACAAAAAAAAACCCTTTATTTAAAAAAAGGTAACTGGAATTATGTAAGTCAGTCCTTCATTACACTATCTTTGAATGAGCAAAAATTCAGTCAAACACAATTTTGAAACAAGCTTCAATATAACCTTTCACATGAAAAACTTTTCTTTAAAACAGCTTCAAAGCTCCTTTCCTTTATGTACCATAATTTCATAATTTCCTCTTCAGTATCTGCTTTAATGTATGTGAAAACATTGACAGTTGAAAATATCATGAGAATGCTATAATTGAACCAATACTTTCTTTTGTTTTTGTTGTGTTGTTTTGTTTTGTTTTGTTTTGTTTTTACTAAATAGAGCTTGAGCGCATCATAATGTAACTGAACACAACCTTTGAGTTCTGGCTCAAAGCTGCTTACGATAACTCGCTCTCCTGATGATGTCAACAGGGATTTGTTGTTCACAATGTAGAATTATCAGGAGGGGAAAAAAGGTGCGTCCCCTGACATGTCAGTATTGAGTTTACGATGTCCTTTCGTCCCTGTGGCAGTCAGGAGAAGATCTCTGTTTGTCCTAAACGTGTTTGCTCTTGTTCTGGGAAAATGGGATGGCAGCTGAGAGACGGATTTCTGCTACTACGTAAATTGATTTCTTGGTTAGGGTTGGGAAAAAAGTTGTGTTCTTGGTGAAAAATATTCTCTCAGAAGGGGCTCTGTGGGAGAAAGCCTGCAAGGAAAACTTCTCCCATGTGCTTTTTAGCCTGCGCAATATTGTTGTAACTCAACAAAACGACATCTTATTTACTTATTTACTTATTTTAGCAGATGATCAGGCGAATATCAGCTGATAAATCTGTGCATCAACAGTTTCATCTAATGGAAATTAATCACTACATGTGTCAGATTCTAGTGTGTTTTGAATTTCCCCTGAAAGAGGAAGTGTTATTTTAAAAAAAAAATATTTTTCCTGTTGTGTAATCCTCTGTTGTTCACGTTTCCCAAAAGAGTTGTCACTCACTTATTCTATCATGTTGAATCACTGGAGGTATTGCTGAGCCGCAATGTGATACAGGAGCTCAGTCTACAATATAGGAGCCAGAAAATGTATCCAATGATGATGAGAAAGGACTTATTTTTAAACCGCTCAGCAGCTTGGGGATTGACACGGATACCTTGATACCTGTCTCACACATTTGGCTTTGAAACAGCACTAGACCCCAAACACCATATTGAAACTTTCAATGCAGATTTGTTGCACATCCTTCCTTGTTGAGAACATTTTTATTGCCAACAGATATGTTTCCAATGTTTAGCACCAAAAGAATTGAACGTTATTTTCTCTGTGGTTTCCTCCCCACCAGTGTCCCAGCTCCAGCCTCTTCAGCAGCTTGCGGTCGTCAAGAAACCGTCCGTCTGCGTCAAGAAGAAAGAGAGGAAGCTTTCAGACCAGGTTGAGGTCAGCATCCGAGCCTCCACTCTGCTGCGCTTAGCTTGACACGTCTGCAGAATTGCAAGCATCAGATACAAGCTGACGTGGTGCATTAGGTTCAATTTGTTTTTTGTCTCGACAGACGCTGCAAGAGCTCAAATTTATTAGGTCAATATTAACCTCCTGTCCAGACCAATGTGGATGAATAAATCTCGACAGTTCAAAAAGATGTCCATGTACATTTTCTGTAATTATTTTAAATGCCAATTCTGAATGTAGTCTTTTTTTATATAACCTTATACTGCATCTACCTCTTCTCTCTCTCAGCCTCCAGATGGCAAAGAGAACATAATGGAGAATGGCTGGGAGTCCCAACTTGACAACTCTGTGCTGGAGCACTCCAGACAGAAAATCCTGAACGTTCTCAATAACGGCTCCCTCAAAGAGCTGAAAGGTTTGCAGCAGATCGGCGACAAAAAGGCAAAGCTCATCCTGGGCTGGAGGGAGATCCATGGTCACTTCGTAAAGGTTAGTAGAGAAAATGTGGAGCTCTCATCCAGTTTTATTGCTCAACAACTCATCTTTAGTGTTTGTCTGACTTCAGCTCATTTATTGTGGTGACTTTATTGATTCGTTTGGGTTTTTTTTTTGCAGTTGGAAGATCTGCTAAAAGTTGAGGGAATGACAGACAAGAGATTTTCCTCCTTTATGAAGGTAAGCCAAGTTTTAAGAGAAACATTCGTCTAAACTGAAAAAATCTCAACAACTATTCAATGAATTGCCATTTCAAATCTGATCTTGTTGATCCTGACTTTAGCAAGGGACTTCTTGAGATTAAAATCTAAAGCAAAATGTATCAAGCTATGTTATTAGATAGTTTGCTGTAAAGTCTGGCTCAGCACGGTGATGGAGTGCCATCATCAGGACCACACCCGGCCATTAAGTGCTGCAAGTGATGTGCATGCTTTTCCAAAATGGGAAATTTTATCATGAGCCCTTGAAAAGTCATGGAAAAGTGATGATTTTTTTCCCCATGACATTTGTGGGAATCCTGTTTAAAGCTCTGAAGCCACTAACGTCACCGTAGACGCCTCATACAAATACGTGTAAGATGGTGGCCAGTCTTTACACATTTTAGTGCAGCTTTTACGAATTATTTTGCCTTTTAGCTGAAAGTATTGATACTTTTAAACATAAACAAAAATCGATCATTTTACCTTGGCATTTATGTAGTGTCTTACTATCAACATTTTATGTTTTCTTTTTTTCACTTATTCCATTTTTTAAGATCTGTTTTTTTTAAGGTCCATTTTTGTTTATTTCATATGTTGTTTTGTGTCTTTAATCAAACTGTAAAGCACCTTGAATTGCATTTGATTTCTTTTAAAGGTGCTATATAAATAACATTTGTTTTATTTCACCAATGCTAATAACCATTTCTCTTTTTTTCAGGCAAACATCCTGAGTGCCATGGGAAAGTGATTTTTCTTATTTTGTTATTTTTATTTTTTTTAATTTACCGTTGTCTAATGTATATGATGTCTATCTCTGGAGCTTTTAATTGTCCTTTATGCAGTTTCATGGTGTTTTTGTAGTTACGATTGCGTTCCAGTTGGTGGCGCACCACTGCTTTTTAATAAATGTCTCACGTGTCATCTTATGTTTGTTTATTTTATGATCATAAATAAATCCGATGGTCACTTTAAAAATAAAGGGCAAAGTGTTCCCTTAATCTCCTCTCACATTAATCGCCATCTCAAGGGGTAGTTGTCGCCTATTTCCAGTTTGAAAACCTAATTGGGTTAATTTGTGAACTCTTGTCCTCTGCGAGGCGAAGGCACGAGGACACATGTAATCGCCGCTGATGTGATGCAGCATCAGAGGATATTCAGTGTGAGAAGCTGTTGTTTTTTTTGTTTTTTTTAGCTGAGGAGAGGAGGATGCTATAACCCAGTCCCCCCCCCCCCCCCCCCCCCCTCCCCCCCCACCACGTAGTCTGGTTGATTTCACTTTTCATTTCACACACACACACCCCTCCTCCCGGAGACTCCCCATCCATCCATCCCAGCAGCACACTGCGCTGGAACAAGGCGCTACATGCACCGCCGCCTCTCCAGCTTTCACATATTGTCGGATTTTGTGCGGACGGCGCACGTTTGCACATAGGCTGAGATGATTGCTCGTGTCTGATGATATTATTTTGCACCTGAAAATAAGGATGCCAAAACCAGGCACGCTCCGGCTGTGTTGAGACGCGATTAAAAAGGTCAGTTTGATTTATTTTAATAGCCACCCTTTTTCACCTTTTTCTGTTGGTAAAAAGCTAAATAAATTGCAATTTAGTATGACTGAAATGTAAGAACTGAATGCAAGCTAGGTGTTTTTTTCTGCTTATCTTTGCATTTAAGCATCAATTCAAATCACGAGCAGCAGCAGGCTAATTAATGCTCCCCTCCTCCTCTTCCTCCACCTCCTTTTCCTCCTCCTGTCGTCCATCCGAGTATTTCTTCTTTTGTCCTCATCCTTTTCTCCTCTGTCCTTTTTACCTTTTGTTCTCTGCCCGGCCACCATATGTGCGGTTAGCGCTTGTGTACACATGATGAAATAATGGTATGTACACACCTGCACGGAGACTACGGCCTTTAGTACGGTTTCAAAGGAACCTGCCTCCATCTGCCATGCCTTTGTACTGCCCGTGTCATTGTGACCTGCTTTCACTGTTACCTGAGATAGCTGCTCTGCTATTTTAATAGTAGGCCTGATTTACAGTCAGAGACATCGCGTGCTTATCTGTTTACCTCGAGCATATTTACAGTTCAACATGACATAAGGAGTGATCAAAACGAGGATAAATATTATCTGAAGTCAAAGTGGATTATAAAGAGGCTTATCGTGATATTGAGCCTGAAAACAAACTCTAAATCGGCTAAAGCAGAATGTATTTAGGGACTGTGTGAAAGCTGTTGGGAGTGAGATGGATGGGCTGAGCGGTACTATTTCCAAAAAGTAGGCCTTGACCCCTCGCCCCTTATTGATATTTTATTTGGACCTCTCTTTGATTTAGAAGAGAACATACTCCCCATGTTATCTCTAAATAGCTAAATAGTATTATTACCTTTAGTAGCCTTCAGCTAATTTTGTCAATAATAAAGAATTACAGATGTGTTAATTAAAATTACAAATTTATTATTGCACTCCCAACACTGATTTTAAAATTCATCAAAATGTATCCAGCAGAACCAGAGATATTGTCATTTTTTTCTCATTTAACACATTATTCCTTTTCTAGAATGAATGAATGAATGAAATCAAATCCAACTTCTCAGATTAGCCCCTAGTCTAACATTTTAGAGCACCTTTCTTTAACAAAAATTTTTAATACACAATCCTTTCACTCTTCCCACAACAGTAATTTTAGTACGGTTCCTAAGTAAATGGGAGCGAGCAGCTACTGTTGACAAAGATGCTTAAAACCATTTTCTGCCCCCCAGGTGAACTAGAGGCAGCACACACAGGACTGGACCACAAACAGACTTCATCTTTGCTGTCAGCATGGCTGTGAACATGATGCCAACTCCCACCATTTGGCCAGGGGAGGAACAACCATCGCTGCTGGACCAGGAGGACTCTCTGTCAAGCCAAGCCCCCATCTCTGTGCCATGCCCATCAGTCAGAGGTGAACCGCTCATCCACAGCAGCAGCAGCAGCCCGGCCGGCACACGGCCTCCCCGCAGCAAATCCAAAGGCGAGCTGGTCATAGTCATCAACGAGAAGCTGAAGAACAGTGAGTTTGACCCCATATTAAGGCAGCGGCGGGTGGCTGGATGGATGGAGGAGGGGTGGGTCATACAGCTGCTTAGTCAGCTCACTCTGGGAAAGTCAAACTCCAGTGCATGGCGGAGCTCTTAGAGCACACGCGCATTTTCCTTCTCCTGTGTTTCAAACATTTGCCCGTCCTTTTTGTCCCTCATGTGTAGGTAACGGGATCCACCCGGCACCCGCAGAGAGCACCTCTCCGGTCATCTGCTCTCCTCCCAGAAGACAACACTCCATCTCTTACCCCCATCACAACAAGACCAGAAAGGGGAGCAGGGCGAGCTCCATCGGATACACCGCCTTCTCGCCTAGGCCGTCGCTTTCTCGCCACTCCAGCATCGCCACCAACCCACCCCTGGACCGCACCAAGGTCAAAGACTACCTCCTTCTCTCCGTGCTGGCCTGCTTCTGCCCTGTGTGGCCCATCAACATTGTGGGATTTGTCTACTCCATCATGGTGAGAAAAAGCTTTTTTTTTCTGTTAAGTGTTGTTAAAAAATATGCATCTCTATCAAGCTAACAGTTGGTTCAATCTTCTCCTTTAGTCCAAGAACAGTCTCGAGCAGGGAAACCTGGATGGGGCCGTGCGTCTGGGACGCGTCGCCAAGATGCTCTCCATGGTCTCACTAGTAGGAGGGACGGTCATTATCATCGCCTGCATTGTCAACCTGGCCAGTGAGTGTCCCAAATCTGACCTTTAAACCTTTTTACCCTCCTCTGTGCAGTGTTTCCCCTCTGAATTTGTAGCAATAGCCCTGCTACCACTGATCCTCCTGGCCCAAACACCTGCTGCTGACACAGTTTATCCCATCACAACAGAATATTAAGCCCCGTCAGCACAATCTGACTGTAATCACTGATATTATTACTCATGTTTGCACAATATTGCACTAGTTACAATGCCTGCACGAGTCTTTATACGCTGCAGCACTTTAGAAATTATATAAACGTTACACAAAGATCAGAGCATATTAATCACATCAGACTCAAAATTACATTTTTCTGACATGTTTCTTTATTTGCACGGGTGGCCTCCAGCTGTAACCGACTGCATGCCTCAGACTGCTGTGTGTGTATCTGTAGTGATTTGTGTAGTCCGCTGTCTGTTGTATGCCTTGCCCTGTTTGCTTGTACAAACTGTGAAGTCTTGCTGTCCCTGTAACATATGTATATGCATCTATATATATATTATGTATGTGAGAGTGTGAGGTGTTGACATGCTCACAAGACCAATAAATGTACATTTATTTCACCAAATAAAGGGATTCTGATAACAGATCAGTGATTATTACTTACTGTTAGGGACTAGTATTTGTTTTTTGCAGTAGTGTATGTTTAAAGGGGATTTATTATGCTTTTCCTTATTTTCTGTCATGTAGCCTTATATGATAGTTCAATTTTTAGTGGTTATGATAAACATGGCAAATAATGAGATAAACATATCTACTAGTAATCCCTTTGGACAAAAACCTCAAGCTTTAGAACTTTCTGAATACTTTCCAACGTTATTTTAAACAAGTTGATGCCAGCTCGTGATGGATTTCTTTATATGGTCATTTGCTCAAAGCACGCTACTGCAAGTGTTTGCATTATGTAGCCTACACTGCTACATGTAGCTACATGCTAACACCAGGGAAACATGTAATGTGTTCAGATAAGCTGATCTTAGATCATGGCAGATTCCCTCACGTGGTAATCTGCTCCAGGCACGCTACTGCAAGTGTTTACACCATGTAGCCTCCACTGCTACATGTAGCTACATGGCTACATCAGGGAAACATGTAATACTTTTGAGGCAAACTGATGTTGGCTTGTGACAGATGTGTTTTACATGATTGCCTGCTCCAGGCAAGCTACTGCAGTTGTTAACATTATATACACTGCTACATGTAGCTACATGCTAATGCCTGGGAAACATGAAATACCTCCAGATAGCTAATGTTAGATCATGGCAGATTTCTCTATATTGTCATCTGCTCCAAGTATAATACTACAAGTGTTTGCATTATGTAGCCTACTCTGCTACATTAAGTTACATGCTAACACCAGGGAAACATGTAGTACTTTGGAGACAACCTGATGTCAGCTTGTGCAGGATTTCTTGATATAGGCATCTGCTCCAGGCAAGCTACTGCATGTGTTTACATTTTTTACAGTGCTGCATGTAGCTACATGCTAACGTCACCAAAACATATAGTACTTTCCAGACAAGCTGATTAGCTAGTGACGGATTTCTTTATATGGTCATCTGCTCCCGGCACACCACTGCAATCGTTTACACTATTTCCACTGCAACATGTAGCCAGATGGCAACATCAGGGAAACCTTTAATCTTGTTTTCCGATGGTAATTTTTCCCAGATTTCAGATCATATACTTGCTGCAACATATCCAGTTGTGAGGGTTTTGGTTTAGAAGTTTTATTGGTGATTTTTCACGGTAGAAAGTGCCGCTATACTTTGTTACAGTCATTCCCTGGCTGCAATGATAATTAGGATTGTGTATTGGCAGGAATCTGGATCTGCAATACAGGGATTACGATTCAAACTATTATATATACATATATATATGTATACTAATAGCTCCATGTTGTTATTAAAATTGACACAATGGGGAACACTACCATGTGTATTAAACAAGTTTACTTTTTCTGCAGTCCTAATAATGGGATTGGAATTTGTATTTATCACAGTCCCTGTAACACCTAACATCATAGCAATACTTACTGAGCGAGACATAATATAGCAACACTCAAGTGTCAATATTTTCTTACACCCTAACGGCGGTGCATTGATTCCCAGATTCGAAAGACCAAGAAAGCACTGACCAATCGGAGCAGACGTGGCTTTTTCTGGAGGGGGTCTTAAAGAGACAGGTGCTAAAACAGAGTGTTCCAGAGAAAGGGTGAATACACATGTTCAAGCACGGACAGTAGGATGAAAATAAGCATTTTTTTTAACATTAAAGAATGTAAACATGTTGTGGTAGAAAGCCCAAATATCAGGATGAACTTGAAACTGAGCATAATCAGTCCCCTTTAAATATGGACAGGAAGGGTCAGTCAGTTAAATGATTGTTTGTCTTTCATTTCAGTTCATGCAGAGACTTATGTGTACTGTGAATGTAGCCTGTTGGGTCTCATTAAGCTGAGAGATGTTCTCATTAGCTTGATGACTGGGAGAGCAATTGTACACACAACTATAAGGGCTCAACAATCCTTGTTTTTTTCTCATTATGTATCTCTGTCCTCTGTGGTCTATGAAAGTTTATACATCCATATTAAGTTGCAGAATATATAGCGCTTCAACTAATACACTTCCTTTTCTTTTTTTAGTAAATGTGAAAACCTGAGTTTCATCCCAGGGTGAAACTGGATAAAGCAACTGACCGTCTGGCCCGCACCTGCACCACCGTCTTTACCGCCTAGTCATTACCTGGATGTGACAAATATGCACCCGATATACAGTGCTTACTTGTATTTCTGTAATCTATATAAATCCCTTTTTGCTAATGGAAGAAAATAAAATATGCAAATGCTGCTGCTCTAAATCGGGGGGTGGGGTGGGGGAAATTTGTCTGTTAGATGGCGAAGGGAGTAGACAGTCTAATCAGCCCCTTCGTATTCTGGTCAACGCATTCAGAACGATTCCTGAGAAACTCTTCAAGACTCCAATCATCACCCGCAGAACTGACAAGGTGGACTAGAAAAATGGGGAGACCAGTGGAGGTGGTCACAGAACGCCAAACAGGAAGGATCGCCTCCCAGCTTCAGCGCCACATGCAACAAAATGTCCGCCCAAGTCCATCTTTCACTGCACCCGAGGACAGGACACCATCAGCTTGCCGTTAAATCCTCTCAGATACGTGGAGAGGCTGTGGGATTTGTGGCTGCATTGAAATGAGAGAGCAGAAATTCATCCCCTCACAGAGAAGAAACACTTTGAATCACAGTGTGTCCTCTTGTTTCTGACTCTTCTTTGTGGTTCTCATGACTCCCGCCCGCCCCTTACATCTTGTGCTTGAGAGTGAGTGTACGGGTGGCAAAGAAGATGAAAAAGAGGCTTACCAAGGACAAGCTATGGGTGCTAAACTGAATGGGATTATGGGAAGTCTCACACAGAAGGCACCGTCATCACTGCAAGGAAAAATATGTGCCAAAAAAAATGTAGAGGGAAATTTTCCTGCTTTGTAAAGACCCAACTCTGATTACAGAACTGTTGTAGAGAGAAAGAGTGTTTTTTTACTCTGCTGCAACTTTACTGTATATCCGCTCGACACCACTGATCACTGTGAGCCGGGGAAGGATACATGTTCACCAAAAAAAACCCCAAACTGTAGCAAGTCACCGTGAAGCTAATTATGCTCCATCACCTATAACCTATCTTTTGATAATGTTTGTAAAAGATCATTTTGAAACAGAATTTCATAATGTGATGCTCTTGAAGTGCTGTCGACAGATGGTGGTAGTATTGTATGTGCATATGGGCATCACTATTTGGTTAACAAATTAAATAGCTTGTGATTGCAGTCAAAGTTGGTGGCTGTAGGCTCCGTCTGCATCCACAGGTAGCCTGTACTTTCAAATCAGACAGATTGTGGCTTTTTTTTGTCCCTTTAAAAAACCCTAAATTACACTTAAATCACACATTATTATTTTGTTGTCACACACAGTAGGTCTTTTGAATTAGTAAAACACTGCTTCAAACATGGTTATATGGGTGAGAAATGTGGATTGCTGTGGTGAAAAACTTTTTAAATCTAGTTTAATATTCTTATTGTTTCTCACATGTATCCTGAACTAACCTCAAATCTACCTGTGCTTCTCACTGTGATCTGAAACAATGGGTTTCATGAACTGATAAAACTCTCCTCCTTCACTGGATTTTGAATCATGTACAGATACGCCACAACTTCTGTAATGATTAAATTTTTTTTTCCCCTCTGTTAGCACTTAATATGTAAATTTAATTGTAATCACCAGTTGATGTAGTCTGCAGATGTAAATCTCAATATTGTGATAACTCTCTAGTCGATATGAGTTAGCGTTAAGTAGTTATGATCTAACGTAGGCACAGAAGCCGACAGTCCTCGTGTTACCAACGGGCTTCTATAATCTTTGTGATTATTGGCATGTTGTGGATTTTTTATTAATGTATGATGATAGAAGTTTAAAAATTACAAAGATAAAACTGGCACTTGGAATATTATTCTTCTGCAGCACATTCATAATAAAGACACAATGCATGCAGTGTGTTTTCATTGTTTCGGAGAGATAAAGAGCAACGGAGGAGATTAGAGATTTTGTTTGGTGGGGGAGAATGAGTGTCAAAAGTGAGTCATATCCAGAGAGTTGAGCCACTGAGAAGAGAATAGGTTTTATGTTTTAGCAGATGAGAAAAGAAGAAAAAAAAAGAAAAAAAACAGGCAAGCATTAATGTAGTTGTCTGTACTGTGATAGTGTGTAAACTGCAGGGATTGAAAGTGCATCCTGCTGTCAGCAGAGCGAAGAGCAAATGCTTGAAGGGAGACGCCCAGAGCCAAGGAAATGCACTGCGCGATTGGCTGTAATGAGAGCTAAAGCCTAAGATGACTTCCACAGAATCAAAGCAAATGATGGCTCATTATTTTCCTACGCTGCCCTTTTTTATTTATGAGCAACCAAAACAAGAACAGTGAATGAGCAATTTTTTGGGGAGGAATATCATGAAGAACAAATACTGTTTTAATAGTTTGTTATAGATGTTTGCACCAGAACTGATAGTAATGAACATGTCCTGTAAAACAGTGGACAACTGATACATTAACAATATCATATCATGTTTTTAACCCTTTGAACACTGAGCAATTTGCCTTAATTTCTTTCAGAAACATGGAAGAAGGCAATGAGTAACAAAGCAAGAAAATGGCCCAAAATAGCAAGAAATTAGTAAAGAATTACATGGAAAATAAGAAAGAAGCCACCATAAACAAAAATAAAAATGAAAGAATGAAAACAAGAAATGACCTAAAAAGTGCTAAAATAAATTAATAATTAAAAAAAAAATAAATAATGCTAAGGTGCCGGATTGCCTTTTTTTTTTAAACCATGTTTTCCAAAGAAATTAAACAAAAGTTGCCCATGTTCCAAATGTTTGTAAAAGGTTTCTCAACAAAGCATAAGAAAACTGATGTTGATCCAGGGTTTAGAGGGTTAAACTAGCAATGACTGGTGAAAACAGTAATTACAATTAATCTGTAAATTTTAGTTTAAAAAGTCATTTTTAAAGGGAAAACACCAGGAGTCTACATACATACTTGCCACGTGGTGAAGTTGGAGTCATTACTTTGATCTATTCACACTGGAAGTTAGGTCCCGCCCACTTTCAGGGGGCGGGACCTAACCAAGATGTAATCCAAGATGGCTGTCCTGTGCATCAACAGTAGTGAAAGCCGTAGGTACCATCACTTCTGTGTTTTTCTTGTCTCTACAGATGTCTGTGGACAGGTTGCTGCAGTGTTTGTATGCACAATATCAAGTCTAATGCCTCTTTACCAACTGGCATTGCTAACAATGGCTAACCTGGCTAGAACTTGTATTGTAAACAACATGCTGGTTTTCCAACTTGTTATACTGGATCGCTGTCAACTCATTTGTGACATCATTCCCAGCTCTGACCTTCGACCTCTGAGGTAAATGGAACACAGCACAAGACACTGTTTGAAGCTAAATGCTAAAATGCTGCTTCCCTGCTGAAAAAAACAGCTTGACCAGCTTTAGATGGTTAAGCTGGTTGACCAGCTTTTTTGACCAGTTTCAGGTGTGTTTTCACATCATTTTTGATGGTTTAGTTCGTCATATCATCCTGTGATGTTCACTGTAGCTGGTTTGTCCATTGAAGTTCCTGTAAAACTGAAATCACATCAATGTCCTTGAGTGTGGAGAAATAACAGCGTTGTGAGGGGGAAGAATGAAAAGCAAAAGGCATAAATTAGTTCAGTCTGCTGTCATGCATTATGCATAAAGATAAATCTGCACAGCTTTACAGGCTGGTCACACCAGCATGTCAAACCATCAAAGACCAGCAAGAACTGGGTCAGGACCATCTAAAACCATAATCGACCAGCTAAAACCAACTAAAATCAGCATAAGCTGGTTTTTAGTTGTTTTTTTTCTGCAGCGATGTCCAGTTTTTCCAAAAGTAACCGAGCAAGCAAATTGTTTTGATATTTAAATTAATATGAGGCAAGCACAATAACATGTGGCCCTTCTATTGACAGGCATTGTAAATTGTCCCTATACTGTTAACCATTACCTAAATCAATAATATGCACAATGACAATTCTAACAAATTGTTGCCAAGTTGACCCTGTGTTGTTTACAGTGTTTACCATCTTAGTTTATTAGCATTTGGTATTTAGCCCCAAACACAAAGTACATCTGGGGCTGATGGGAAAGTCATGAGTGGTCAGTAAGTATTGGACAAATTCAAATTTTTACCTGATGACACTACATTAAAAGTTAGCTCATTCATCCTGACGGGGACAAAAATGTCTCCATCAAATATAATTGCAGTCTTACATAATAGTTTATTAATTATATTTGGGTGTTGTACTGGAGATTGTGATGGGCACCTTTTACTGTTTTTAGTGTTTTATAGACCAAATGATTAATCCATAAATCCAGAGAGAGTGGGCACATGAACTGAGATGTGTTATATTGACATTGTAAGTCATGGGCTTGATAGATTCTAAAATGATGCATAGCCACCAGTAAAATTATTCTCTTTGAACAACGAACGTTAAAAAAATAATAATGTACATACTAAATAAGCACAGCTATATTCAATATGTGAATGAATTAATGTCACATTTTTTCCTAAAGCAAAACTTGCTCACAGAGATGAAAATCAACTACATTTGCAGAAATGTGAAAGCACTGAGAGCAGCAAATTCTCCCTCACCAATGTCAACATTTTGACAGTAAAAGATATTTTTTCTTTGTACTCAGCTAATTTACCAGTAGGTATATGCGGTACAGTACGGCTCGGAAGAGGATCAGCATATCAGACAGAGTCACATCCAGATGCAGTAAGTGGGTCAGGGATTATCCAGCTGGGTCACATAAACACTGGGGCTGTGAGTCAGCTTGGCAGCGTTTGGATGCATCATGATCATCCTGTCAGTCAGCGTAGGAAATAATGAGACGTACTGACCTGTGGCGATGCTGTTCTATTTGAGCCTGCTTAATTTGCAAAGAGAACTGGGGCTGAACAACAATCGTTATGAGTGTGAATTAATGCTTTGATGGACTGTTGAGGATTTCCTCTTTGGAAAGGAAAAAAAAGGGTCACTGTGACAGGGGACTCCACTGGGCCCCTTCTTAAATACAGTTACTGTCAACACAGTACTGTGTTGACAACAATTATCAGCTGCAGTTTCCATCACTCATTCAGTCACAACTTTCCTCTATTTTCATTGTTTGTTGTCAAAACACTGTCAAAACTGCGCCGCTAATGTGATGAATTTGCATAATGCAATCAATGGATCACAGCAGGAAAAATAACTAATAACTGTAATATGACCACACTCTGTTTAGCTGCTTTTGTTGCAGAACCCTGTTTTTTAATGCTGGCTCACTGGCAGGGCTTAATAATAAACCTAAATGGAATTGAGACAAATATTTTTTTTTTTTTTTTTTTTACATCTGTGTTTTTTTTTTGTTTTTGACTAGACAGAATGTCCTAAAAGGGCCAACTGTTGCTTGACCTTATTTTTACAGCAGATACTTTGATGAAAATCCCCGGTGTTACATTAATGATGGCTTAGTTCTGCTCATAAAACATGTACGCAGTTTCTCCAACTCCTGACTGTTACTTGTGACAAAAATTCACAATTAAGGACTGTTCTTAATTTATTTGAAGGGAGGTGCAAATTTAGAGAGGGATTTCAAAAAATTGTTTTTAAAAAAATGGGGATGAATATTCAATTTTAAATTGTCATACTTTGTAGACAATGAAAAAAATAAACCACTGTACCCCAAAACCTGCAAGTGAGTTTGAAAGGCATGTTTTCTTTTCTTTTCTTTTTTTTTTTTAATTGCCAAAATTATATAATTTTATTGTAGCCAGAAACTATGAAAACAGAAATTATTGTCTGATTTTAAAATTACAGGCAGTCTGTGAGCATATTTCATCAAAGTATTTATTCAATTTATTATACACTAAAATGTAAAAAGTAAAAAAAAAAAAAAACTGTTTGCATTCACCAGATCCTTTGAAATAAACATTTAATTCTTCTTTTTTTAACTTTTGGATTTTGTTTTTTTAGCTTTCAGCTTTTGATCAAACAGTAAAAAAAATATAATATTTGTCGCCACACCAAGTTACTGAAATTCTGGTAGCTGCTGACGCTGTTGTGTATGTTATAGTTGTAACGAGTGTGTATGTTACTGGTTTATTTGGAAAACAGTCATTATATGCATATGTTGCTAACGCTGGCTTTGTGAACACTGTGTTCAATGTGTGTGAGTGAGTGTGAGTGCTTATTCAGTTTTGTTGGTTTTGTGTGATGCTATGCTAAAATGCACATGCAGCTTGTGCTGATGTGATTTATGGGGAAGATTTGCATTTTGCCTAAGAAATAAGCTGAGTGTTTTAGCAATAACTCCCTCCGTGCATAGAGCATTGGCTCCATACCAACTTTTGGTGTGAACATACAGACATATGGTTATTTATGATGGAGGAAGAGTCATGCATCTCCCTCCAGGCACTCAGGGAGGCTCAAAGAAAAAATATTTGTAGCTCTGAGGAGGGTCAAGATAAAAAACAAAACAAGGTCACACCCAAGCCAACCCCCAGTCTTATAAAAAAGGTACAATCCCCCTTAATAAGCATTTGAAGAAGGGGTGTAAGTAATCCATGCAATTCTTTTTTTTTTTTTAACAATATTTAATTTTTTTAGTTATAACAGATATTACATATGGATTAAATAGTCTTGGGGGCAAATATGGTATACTGTAAACTAAAAAGGCAAACCAAAACCAAAAAACAAAACAAACAAACAAACAACAACAATAACAAGAAAACAACAGCAATAATAAAATTAATAATAATGATAATAATAAACAAAACTACAGCAGATGTGAAAAACAGACGTCACAGTAGTTACAATATACAGAAATCTACAGAAACAGAAAACACTTTATATTTTAATTTCCAATTGCTCCAACCCCACTCGTCTTTAATCCTTGCGAATCTGCTCATGAACTGTGGTTTAAAATGATGTCTAGTTGATTAATTATTAATTTAGTGTAATATCTACACGTAGCTTAATTGAAACTCGATGTGAGCTCCAGGCTTATATCTGGCCCATTATTACTGTGCAGCTCTACTGCTACACTTTCTCTGCTAACCTCAACTTTTCATCATAGTCCCAGCAAGGTGGCAGTAATGTGGTCACTGCTGTCTATTTAATGAATACCACTTATCATCACAGAGTAGATGCAGAGCCCTGTGGTGAAATATCAGTATAATATTTCTATCAAGGCTCTTAGTGTGTCTCCATGCTGTGGTGTCTTTGGTGGCATCACAGTGGCAGCAGCAGCCTTTTTTTGCATTGACTTTTTTATGATGTTTCCAGTTTTATTGTTATTAGATGACAGTGCAAAGAGGCAGCCCAAGCAAATATTTGTCTATTTTAAACATTTTTTAACAGGAGTTCAATAACATGGAATAAGGAAAAAAGAGATCTTTTCCTCTTCAATCAAAAAAGTGAATGTTTAATAAATGAAATCCTTTGCAGAGCATCAGACAGCCAGATGTTTGTCGCTGAAATACACCAGTCTATGACGTCATGTGCTACAAGTAGCTCTCATCATTATCTATTATGTGTTGTCTCAATCAGCAGTAATGCTGCCATTTGTCCCTGCAGACAGGACGCGGCTTGGTTTTAAATAAATGTTTGTGGTTTTAGAGAAATCTGATAAACCACTGGGTTTTAGACTAATCCTCCCTGAGCAAAAATATGCGCTATTATTTCACAGTTATATTAGAGTCTGTCTGCATCCCTAGAAACTGATTTTTTTTGTATTGTGATCGGATGTCTTTTTTTTTTTAGATGTTTGCTGCAGAAATTTAATTAAGCATCTTTATCAGTTGCTGGCCATCTCTGTTACTATTTTACCCCAGAATGGTTTAAAATTGAATGTTTACTGTCCTTGAGTGTCCCCTCTCATTTTTTTACAATAATCTCAGTTTAGATCATTGAAGAAAATAAACAGTCCAATTCCTCCTTTCTGCAGCTTTCTGAAATAGATTAAATCAGATCTTTTTTTGTCTGCAGAGACTCATTCATGTCTTTATTACATCTGGACCTAGACTATTGCAATGTTCTGTATCTGTGTTTACCTAAACTCTTTCGAAATTACTCTCATAAAACCACAGATATCTCACTTATAAAGGGACAGTTCACATCAAAAATACATTTTTTTTCTCTTACCTGTGGTGTTATTTATTGATCTAGATTGTTTTGGTGTGACTTGCTGAGTGTTGGACATATTGACTGTAGAGATGTCTGCCTTCTCTCCACTATAATGAAACTAGATGGCACATGGCTTGTGGTGCTCAAAGTGCAAAAAAAAAAAAAAATTAAGAAAACAAAAATCATGACCTGGTTACTGATAACTGACAGACCTTGTTGTGAGCAGTTACATGTAGGAACTATTTTCTTTCTACCAAACTACACCCGCAAACTGTCCTGCTGAAGGAGGTGATGCATCTGCTACTAGCTCACCTAGCACCACTGTGCTAGTTAATGTTAACATCGCTTTCTGTCACGAGTACGAGCCTCTTTTCCCTGAGTAGATGTGTGTGTCCTTCTGGATGATGATACAGTTGGCGGATGTAGTTCAGTTGACAAAAAATAGTTCCTGGCGCTTTGAGCACCACAAGTCAAGTGACATCTAGTTCCTTTGTTTGAGAGAAGGCAGACATCTATATGGACGATAACTCCAAAAATAAGCAACTCACACCAAAATAATCTTGATTAATAAATAGCTCTGCAGGTAATAGGAAACATATGTTGTTTTAATTCTGGGGTGAACTTTCCCTTTAAGTCTTGTATGGGAATGGCATGGTCGTTCATAGTTAAACATTTAAAATCGTGACTCTGTCATGAGCTGCCAGAGGTAAAAATGAATTTCTTTGTCTTTTTTCCCCCCAATTCATTTTCTGAAATGAAAGCACTGCTATTAATGTTTGTTATTAGTTGTTTTTGTATTACAGGCCGGATCTGCAGAGGACAGACTTGTGTGTTTCTCAGTCAGGCCGAGAGGAGGAACAAACAGTGACTAAGATGAAACAGTAGCAGTCGTGTCTGATTTCACAGAGCTCCTTTTTTCCCACTCAGGATAGACCAGAAAATGCACAATAATCAGAAACTGCACAGCGTTTCTGTTTTCCTGACACCTCTTCTTCTATTTGAAATCTAGACCGAGCCTCTGTCCCGACGTGCAGGACTCCGTTTCTGACTCAGACACTTCATCTCGCAGTCAGCCCCGCAGGATGATGCTCTATCAATACTGTGGGTCACCGAGCAGTGGTGAGTTCATCAGAAACATCCCAATGTCCTGACGCTGATGCAGACCCCTGACTTCACTCTCAAATGGAACAAGTAAAAAGTTCAATAAATAGTCAGAAGATTTTCAGAATATTACAGTCCAATTTGACAAATCAAACATAGATATTTTTTTTGTCTATTTTGTGTTTAACCTGCATTGTGAATTGTTTAAATGCTGTCACTAAACTTAAATGTGTTTTTCTTATGTTTATGTCCCCTAAAGTGTCTGACCTCTATTATACTGACTATTGTAGGTTATATTGTTAGAGGTGTTTTCACATTCCTCTACTAATGCCTATGCACTTCTTGAAACCTGGGTAAATTTACCTTTAATCTCCAAAAACATGGGAAAAGGCAATGAGAAACTTAAGAGGAAAGTATCCAAAAATGTGCAAAAAAAAGGAAGCCTCTGGAGTAACTAACACTATGGGCGACCTTTTTTCAATTGTATCTTGACGAGTTAACTCACATCACTAAAAAGTTGTCGGCGTTTAGGCAACAAAACTACTTGGTTAGGGATCGGAAAAGCTTGTTGTTGACTTGACTAATCACTCATGTGACTGATGATTGATGTGTCCAAAAAATCCAATGGTGACTCTTAGTTTCACATGGGACACATACATTAGTCTCCTGGGTCAAAGTCCTGTTCTTTTTTGGGGCATTCACCTTTGCAGACTTTTGTGCTTTTTATACTACGACTGTTTCTCTGAGCATCTAATAATGATGTGGACTGGTTTACATTGGAGTATGTGGAAAGCCCCTTGTGTCTCATACAGACGGTAAAGGGTGCCCCCTTTAACGATGCCAGGGACACGTTACGTCCTGGGAGCGTGACCATGCTGTGGTGCACAACAGCCTCCTCATCTGAGCATGGGTCTGATTCAAGGCTATTCGTAAGAGGCTTTTACGGCGCTTTAACCGCGTGGGAACGATGGAGAATGATAGTGTAACTGGAGCTGCGATGTTGGAGGCTTACAGCAGATGGCGCTAGAAATAAAGGGATGGTGTCCTCTCAGGTGCTCTTAGAGTACACTTTTTTTTAGTACCTTTGGGTGTGCTGGGCCTGACAGAACTTTTTGGGTAAACTTAAATGGATAGCAGCCAATATTTTCATATAAAAACTTGTTCATAGTCTTTTTAAAAAAGATCCTTTCCATAACTGTAGAATTGTAATTCTCACCCATATCTTTGTGAATATATATCGACCCAAGCCTGACTGTGGGCGCCTGTGAAATAAATCGATCATCCCCTGCGTTCTATGACAGTGTGCCTGCTGTTGAGCCTTTCAGAAAGTGAAGACCAAAGTTTACTGCACGTGTGATAAACCCCCAATGACATGACACAATTTGATGACCTGACTTTTCTTTTTACCCTCCTCTGTCTGACGGAGGGTCAAACGTGCGGCTGAATTTATTCCATGTTTTCCTCTAACGCTTAAAACATGTAAGTATAATGATTATAGATATATTTATCTGGACTTTTTTTCAAAATAATTTTCTAATAATTCTCACCTGCTTTTTAAAAACTAATTTTCAGGTCATTTTCTTCATCACCTTTTACTAATTTCTTTTTATAAAACCAATGTGCTCAAGGTTCAAACAGTTGTCCGCCCAGGTTTAAAAAGGTTAAGCAAAATATTAATCACAGAAGAGTATTTTTACTTAGTTGAAAAGTTGTCTGGAATTGCATTCTAAATTAAGTATTTGATACTGAAGATAAATATTTGGGAGAAATTGTAATTATTATGTCTATTATTTGCATTCATATGCATGTTTAAAACCTTTGGGTGTTTATTTTAATTTGACCAATCACAGTCAGTCACAGAGGGTTTATTGGTTTGGTGTCTTTACATAGGACTATAAAGTGTTAAACAATGCTTTTATTGAGTTTCTTTTAACTGTGTTGTGTGCCTCTGTGCTGCTAGGACACATTTGCCCCATCACTTTGGGTGAGATTATTGTCAGAGAGGTGGTTGCAGCTGCAGAGCCTGAAGACTAGGTGGCAGTGTTGGATTTATGAGCTGCACCTAAACATCAAGCGATCCAAAGAAGCCACTTGAAGCAAATATGATAAAAATTCAGGGATGCAAGCCATAAATCAATATGAATATTTTATGAAAAACAACCATGCACACTTTTATGTTCCAAAAGACAAACATCCAAAGCAAGTGAACCACAATACATATTTACATATAAACACCACTGGTATTTTCAGCATGCCTCTTTAACCACATGAGACCAAGATGAAATCTGCAGCGTGGTTAATACGATCCATAGTAAAGCAGCAGCACTGTGCTTTATACACCATTCATAATTTAGATATCAAACAAAGGCTGATGATTTTATTTACTGTGTGTCTGAGTGTGACCATGCACTGTCCAATCTGACAACTTGATTTTACTTTAAAAAAAAAAAAAGTGGGAAATCAATTGTCTTATATATGTAATATGTAATATATATATGTAATAATATGTAATGTTACATTTACTTAAAATTGGGTTATATTTACTTAATTTGGTGAAGTTGTTGCAACTTAAAAATGACAAGTTTAATTAAATACATCTCTAAGTTTTAACAACATCAACAAACCAAGTTTACTGTGCTATATATCTGTATTCTGCTGGTTGCAGACTAGTCAATCATATTGCTGTATTCCTAAACATGTTAAGAAAACAGAACTCGCAGATCTGCTAAAGTCATCATTCGCAAAAGCAAGTTAAGTCAGACTAAACTGGTTTACTGAAGTTGCCAACACTTAGAAAGAAAAAGCTAATTTTATTTGTCATTTTTAAGTTGCAACAACTTCACAGAATTAAATAAATACAGCTTAAATTTGAGTAAATTTAATAGTTAAATAAATAAAGTAAACACGAACTAAGATTTACAGTTATATTTACTTTCCTTTTTCAAGGCAATCGGTTTGATTATTTTAGGTAAGATCAACTTGTCAGATTTTACAGTGTGCACAGCTCTCCATGAACCAATCTGCTCTGAGACCTCTCTGTTAATTACATCACTCTTCTCCTTCATACAAATTAGGAATTGTGGAGCAAATTTAGGTCAACATCAACGTGTCACCGACAAGAAACTGACACTGTGATATCAGAGCTGACACATTAAACAACAGAACAATATTTTTTTAAAAAAACAACAAAAAAACTGTTAGCCTTGAATTAAATTAAACAATCTTTCAGTTAATCAGAGCAACACACCTCAGGAGAATTGGGAGCAACACAATGATGAACATCCTGCAGCAGAGCCTGGCACATATTTGTCTTTTAGTTTGCTCCTTCAACACCAAACATGCAAATAACTGACACGAACCATCAACATGGAAGATCCAACTGGCTAATCAGGTTGTGCTGTCTGCCGATAATCCAATGGCAATCAGATCAATAGATACAAAATGTCTTGACAGTATCAAGACCACTTGGAGGTCTTCGGAAGCATTAGGCAGAAAATTATTGCAAGGGAGAGGTATGTGCACCGTGAGATGGATGGTCATAATGATGGATGTCAGCAGTTAATGAAAAATAACAGGCTGAATGTTATGAGAGCAAGTAAAACCTGACATGAGAGTCGAATTGCAGAATAATTCAGCTTTCTCCCTCATTGTATTTTCTTGCACGATTTCAATTTTTCTTGTTGATTGAGATCTGACCTGTTTGAAGCAGTGCAAAGAGCATTTAGACTGACATTAGATCCACAAAAGGGACACAGATCCCTATGAATATGATTATGAAAATTCTCATGCTGTTCAGCTTTGCATTAGGAACTGTTTGTCAAATTTGCATCCGGTCTATTTAGATCCAAGATTAGTGTATTGATCTCCGAGTGTGACCCCCTTTGGGTGTGAGTTATGATCTCATTAGTGACACAAAATAAGTAGGATATGAATCCCTCATAGTCATGCAGAGAATCCTCAGGGCATGCGATGACACGTCTCTTGTCAGGCGGTCTCTCCAGTGTCGGTACGGTGGAATAGGATCAGTTCATTCCTGCAGTGCAGATCCCGGCAGCTCGTTGGTCAGTGTGTGCCAGCGCTCCACCTTCTTGCCCTTGTTCTTCAGACAGTCTATCCAGTGCTGCAGAGTTTCTCCCTGTGAGTGACACCCTAAGGACACACCACCTGGCCAGCGCAGAAGTAAAATGAAAGTCAGTGTGACTCCAGATGAAAGAGAACAAATAAACATAATGAACTTCAGTTGAAGGGGTGTTTTCATGAGTCACACACTCTACAAGTTAACAAAAAAAAGTGTTTAAAATGGGAAAATATAGAAATGTATTTTCAGAATGGCAGTTGGCATTTTGTCTGATATTTCTTTTGATTTATTGGAAGAAGAATAGTTGTAATCACCTTTTTGGTCTATTGAAATTTTTCCAAACCGTTGTTTTATTTCCTACTGTTCTGTTTTTTTAGCAGTCGTTACAGTTTTTGTTCTCTTTTTCTCCCAATTGTTTGCGAAATTACGTGCAGACAGAAATACATTTCAGTTCAAAAGAAACCCAGACCAAAGGAGGTGAAAACATGATTTTCCTTATATAGAAGAAGCAAAAAAATCAACTTGAAAATATAATAAAATATGAAGTATTTATACATTAAAAAGTGATGGTATTATCTTGAGGGAAACAATTTATTTATCTTGTTGGAATAAGTTAATTTTCTTTCAGCAGTGACTTTGGTGGGAGCAAGTTATTTATTGTATGCACGCACAATAATTAACTTAATTATCATGTGGCACCAGATAAAAAAATATTACCCAATTACTAACTTTTTGCATCAAATTAACACGGTTTATACATATTTTTTTTCGAGTTTCTTTGATTATAACTGTTCCTAATGATACAAATGTGCTATCAAACAGAGCCGAACAGTGTACTGCATTAAAATCAACTTGAGTGATGGGTGGAATAAGTAATTTCTTTCAAATTAGAGTGACTAAGTAATCTTTTTTGAAAAGGATAATGATTGCATCTTTATAACTACAAAGAAGTAGACAAGAGTTCACACTGGAGAGACTTGAGAGAACAAAGAATTCGGAAAGTTTTAAGAGAAAGATGCTGTTATTGGTCTCTTTGTATTTGTTATAAAAACCAAGAGAAAAACACCAGACTTTGACCTTTTCCTAAGAAACGAAAATCTTGAATCTAAAGGATCTCAGACAAAGTGTGGGAAAAGGTTATTCAAATAGAAGAACAGGTGTAAATGTAATTACTTATTCCCACTCGCAGAGCAAGTGTAGTATGAAACTCCTTTTTAGCCAAAACTTCACTGACACCCTTTTGGCAACTAAACGTTGCAAATTACACTCAGTGCTGCCCTCAGCAGCAGATAATAAAGAACAGCTTAAAATATCTTTGGTAACATCTGCCATGGGCCCAACATTATTGGACTGCGAATAAAGTATCCAGGCAGCTGATCAGTGATTCAAGAAACACCAGCAGGCAGGAAATTATTAGCTGTCTCTGAATTCACCTATGAAGTCATTGGACTTTCCCAGGTCGTAGTCCCACACTGTGACCTCCAGCGTCTTGGTGGCTAATTCTGAGAAGGTAATTTCATAAAAGAACTCCTGGATGAAAATAAAAGAATGTAAAGGTTAAGCGAATGAGAGCAAAAGTCAGAAGATCAAACTTTAAACATGTTTTCCTTCTTTTATAAACCTCTAAAATACTCACTAATGAGGCAACGGTTAATAATAAGCAAACTGTAATTGGCTGTTTGACAAAACAGCTGCAGAGAGCTTGCATGCAGTGCAGCGCCTCTGAGGACTAAATGAGCTCTCTCTTTACATTCAACCATCACTCCCACACGTATGCACATACACAAACATGGATTTCTACCTCATTAAACTCCGGGTTGAGAGTCTTTTTTATGACCGCTGTTTTGTGCTTGGACTTCTTCTGAACGTCTGGCTTGAGGTACCTGAGAGAGAGGGAACCATCATATATGAGATTATCATTCACAGCTCATAGTGCCGCTTAAGGGAAGAGTGAAGCTTTAGTGGTGACTGGCAAATAGGCAACCAGGGATAACTAAGGTCAGTGAAGTTCATGCATATAGAAAATCCTTATGTTCACTCAGGAATATGTGTCAGTTATGGTTAGATTCAGTGGGTTTCCTGCCATGTCACTTTCATTTACTGACTTTTTTCCCTGATGGGTGATTTAGAAAAAAAGTGTTTCCTTTGAGGCAGGGGCAGAAATAGACAGCTATAGGCCTATTTTTTTTTTTTTTTTTTTTGTGTACTATTTTGAGTGAGTAAACAGTCATTTTATCTTTTTGTTTTAAATATTTAGTTAACTTTGCGGTTGTGGTTGGGCCAAGCTAAGCAATTTGTGAGCAACATTACACTGCAATTGATAAAATAATTATGTTATTATAGGTTAATGTTAAAACAACAATCAAAACAACAACAACAACAACAACCTTGTTCCCTTAACCCTTTAGAACTGGACCAACATCTGTTTTGTTTTGCTGCATTCACCCTTAACAAGCAAGGGAAATTGTTAGATATCATCCAAAAAAGGGGGAAAAACGATTTCATTATAATTATATATTTAAAATTATGTTACAGCAATGTTTTTAATTTTTTTGCAGTTGTTTTTAAGGGTTAAGCAAGTGCAATTTTCAATCTTCAGATAACTTTTTTTTCCATTAATTTCTTAATATTTTGGGGGGACATTTCTTTACAGGTCGCTCATTGCCATCTTCCAGTGTTTTTAAGGGAAGTCAGGCCAATTTTGCCCTGGTTTCAAAGGGTTACTCACTTGTGTAATGCACCCACCGGAGGGGAAACTAGGTGAAACAAATCAAACGCACCCCAGCAGGTGCATGCTGGGTGTGGCTAACATGCTAAATGCTGACAATGTAGTGGTGGATCCAGTGGATCACCGATCCTTCAGTGTGTGTTTTAACATAACAGACATTTTACAGATTATTATTTTTTTCACTTGCTTAAGCTCATTTTTTCTCTTCCTGTTTTTTTCTCTTTTTATTTTATTTTTTAATTATCATTTTTTGCTTATTTACAGGTACTTCTGTATTTATCTATTTATTTAAATAATTTCTTGCCATTTTTCTGCATTTGGTTAGAAGTTGTCATTGCCATCTTCAATGTTTTTAAAAGAATTCAAGCCGACGTGTTCAGGTGTCAAAGGGTTACTCACTGGTGGAAAGCATCCCCGGAGGGAAAGCTAGGTGACCCAAATCAAACGCACCCCAACAGGTGCATGCTGGGTGCGGCGAACACGCTAAACGCCTGCAGTCTTGTGGTGGATCCTTCAGCGGATATTTCAACTTTACAGAGATTTGACCTTCAGTCAGATTTGTTTGGACTTGTTTCTGACAATACTGTTCACTGGGACAGAGAGGCTGAGTGGACTGGTCATACTGGGAGCGGAGAGGCCGCGTGAGAGTGAACGAGCGGAAGAGTTAACCCTGGTGCAGATGGATTACCTCGCGGTGACCTACAGAATCAGACAGGTGAGTACAACAACACGCTCACTGTACATAGTAGAATGTCAACGTTGCCAGGCAACGTGTGTGGAGTTGCGTCTGTGTTGGCTGCTTTGGTGATGTTGAATTGCTATTGATCGTTCAGAGGGGACATGATATTTCATTTTCTTATCGTCTTATACTGACCGTTGCACCCGCCGAGGTGTGTTGCTGTTGTTGTGTATTTGTCTCGAGAGTTTTCTTGTTTTCTTGTTGAGAGAGGAGATGACAGCCTCTGTACATGGGGCCGGCTCCACCAGGTGAGCTCCTGGGCGCCCCATAAACAAGCTCTATTTTGATGCTTTTTTAAAATGTGCTTATTTACATTGAAAGTTCAAAGTTTAACCGTTGGAAATTGAAATGAGTACCTCAAAAATTGTTGGTCAGCCTGCATTTCATATAAAGAAAAGTCATAAAAAAAATGTAAATATCATCAATGTAGTGTAGAAACGTAATACTTAACAGCTACTATCATTAATATTTATTTCCTAGAGTGAGAAAAAAACAGTTAAATGGATAATTGTCAACAGTGGTGGCTTGTAACTAAGTATATTTACTCTAGTACTGTAGGCTACTTAAGTACTCTACATCTCAGAGGTGAATATTGTTTTTTTTCTTACACCACTAAATTGATCTGATAGCTTAAGATACTTTGCAGATTCAGATTATTAATACAAAATATAAATAAACTAGTAAATTGTGATATATAGTAACTACCCCGCATACAACACACTTGAAGTTATTCAACAGAATTCAGTGCATCTTCTGAAAATATAATAGAAATAAAATTGTACTTCAAATATGGGCTAACTGAAGATAAGGAGGATGCCCTTGCAGAGTGCATCCAGTTAAGAACAGTGTTTATTGGACACATATCTTGGACCAAATGGATTGAGACCGCATTAATTATTTCCATCTATTTTTGAGCACTGGATACTTACCCACTGCTTTATTTATTAATCTATTTGTACTGCAGTCACTGTACTGTGATGCCCTGAACTGTGTTGCTGACTGAGCTGATGCTGGACAAGGATGGTGATTCAGTGATGTTAGCAATGTTATTCTTCTTGGCCGTCATACATTAATCGTACTGCGGATTGTGGTTTTTGCTTTTGGTTGTTTTGCTTTGTGGTGCAGACACAAGTCTCATGCACTCTTTGCATGAACATGATTTGTTCTCTCCTAAATCCTATATACTTTCATACGAGGGATGATGATGGTTGATGAATGGATGAGTTTTGTTTTGCCATCTACAGTTGCAACATTTAAAGTTTTTTTTTTTGCAGACTGCCACCGCAGGCTGCACGCATTGCGGCATGACAGCTCTTCAAATGTGGAGGCTGGAATTAGTTTAGGAAGTGCTTGATTTTATATGCAGCAGAGTTTTCACTCAGCGGAGCATACATTTTAAATGTCAGTATCTCAGTCGATCACGTTAATTTAAAAGTGCTGTGTTTAACTCTAGAACGGTGGTTTCCAACTGGTCCAGTCACAGGTGTCAAGATTTCTCCTCAGTCATTATTCAAGGTCCACACATTATAAATGGCCACATTTTCAATTTCATTTCACAAAATTTAAACAAAATAAAGCACTTCACAATAAAAGCTTTGTGCCAGAAATTCTGTGCACTTTGTAATGTGATTGTCGTAATGTGTTTTTTCCAAACTTGACACGTTCACAAGTAACTTGTTGTCTATTTAGAATGGTCCTGCGATCCACTTTTTGACCGCAATCCACCAGTTGGGAACCACTGCTTCAGAGAAAAACAGTTGATTGTCGCGTCTTATTCCCAGGTCGTCAAATACTGATGGGTTGGTGATGCGGTCCAACTACCAGCCCAAAGCGTCAGTATTTGATGACCTGAAAATGAGACTCAACAAACAACTACTATTTTATTGTGGGAATCCAAAATCGTGATTGAGATTGATGTTTTGTTTTTTTTTTTATAAATGTGCAGACTGACTTAATTAGTGACATTAATGAAGTATAAGAAGGTTGAGTTTTGTTACCTTTGGTCGGAGCCAGGTTAGCTGTTTCCAGTCTTTGAGCTAAGCGAAGCTAACTAGCTGCTGACTGTATGCTGTGCAGATATGGCAGTGGTTTCCATTTTCTCATCTTTTTCTCAGCAGGAAAGTGCATATGCGTATTTCTAGAAATGTCGAACTGTTCCCTCAAAGGTTTAATGTGTTATTCGTGAAACTAACTGTATGTGAGTGTGAGGACTGAACACCAAAACAGCACAGATTGAAAAAGCTCAGCAGTCCTTCACGAGGTGTCATTAAATTCTCAGGATATTTTTAAGCCAGCTGGAAGGAGCATGCTGAAATCTCTATTCACATTTGCTTTCCACCCACCACCCACAGCTCGGAGAGCGTATGTTCCCACACGCTCTCAGACACAACAAAGCATCTGGGAAAAAGCTTGCGCCAAAGGGCAAAGATGCGAGCACGCATCCAAAGTGAAACAAGGTGCATGATGTATTACTGTGGATGTGTGAGGGATGTGAGCGTAGGTTCGGTGGATTTAAAGAAGGAGGAAGAATTTGAGGCATGACGAGAAAAGAGAGGTGAGATTGGTGTGTGCTGAAGTGAGGAGAGCGTGGTGGCATCCTCAGATTTATGTGCATGTGTGTGCTGAGAGTTTTTTTTTAGTAATTTACTCATTCCAGAAACAACCTTAAAGCCTGAGCCAACTCTCAGGAAGAGCACCAAGGAGAAGAGGAGATTTTCAAGCCCATTTGTCCAGTTTCTGTCAGGCTGCATCATTCAGCCCAGGGACCTCCCTGCCCTCTCCGCCCCCCACCCAACACACACACACACACACACACACACACACATAGTGACACACGTGCTATTGCTTTTCTTTCATCAGTGAGTGATGAAACTCTAACGGACCCCTATGACACCAGCAATAGCACTCTCCTCTGTGATACAGTTCACCCATAACACTACATCATGTCACTGCCTTTCTATTTTGAAGGCTGTCAATACACACGCACACACACTGTCACCATTATCTTGGTGAGTGAGTGATATATTTTACAGTTGCTTCCACATGTGTGAAAGCTGCCTTCATTTGTCATCATTACCTTGTGCAGCGTTAACTCGAGCCATCTATCACTCACGAGTGGCGACAAAAGGTGATTCATGGGGTCACTATGAGCCAATGGCCAGTTAAGACCAAACACAGGTAATAAGGTGCAGAGGCAGCTTGGTGCTGGATAAGTCATGTGGAAATTGTTCTGAAATGTCAATCTATCAGTCTAAGTATTCATTATTTAATCGCTCAGGTTCCTCCATCTCATTTATCAAACACGCCATGGCGCTCAGTTAGGGGTTTGATGCCATCCTTACGTTTTAACGTAGGGGTCTGAGTAGCCGTTGACATCCATGGCTGCCAGGTGGGCACAACGTTTGACGCCCACGCACAGCCCACCACGAGCCCTCTCTTTGGCCTCGCCCTTTACATCGCCATCGCTGGAGGGGGGGAGGTACTGCAGGCAGAGCAGCAAACGGCCTCTCTCCTCTAGACTTCTCTGCTGCTCAGTTTCCCACTGAAGAGAGAATAAGAAAATAGAAAAAAATCAGTCAGAAATAGAGATGAATGGTAGGAAAATTTTTGTGTGTCCCAAATCATTACTGTTACTAGTATCATCACAATATTTTATATTTAAAAACAAAAATTCAATTAAAAATACCTTCTTTTTTTTTTTTTTGCAAAAACATTAAAATAATAAAATACCTTATTTAAACATATGAAAACCATAGTGAATGCGCATTAACATTAAAGATAGCCTGTATTTGAAATGCTTGTTCATGGTACGAGGGACCAGCGGCATCACTGGGTTTGCCCACAGACTGTATCAAATGATAGATGTAGCTACCATGGCGTCACCAATTGGTTTGTGGACTGTCATTTTGAAGCCTTTAGTTCAGCAAACTTTCAACTTTTTTTTATGTGTGTGATTTTGTGATCATTCTGTATCTCTTCCCTTAATTACGAGGTTTTTGCAAGTCTGTAAATGCGACACAAGCAAACTTTTCATGACTATTGATTTTTTTCCCCTCTGCAGCAGTTTGTAGATTTTGAGCCATGGGATGGATTATCAAGGAACAATGTATTCGATTTTCACATTCAATGCTTCCTTTCAATCAGTTTATAGTCAGATGATCGGAGCTGATCAGATTAGATGGATGGATAAGAGGAGCAGCTGCTGCAGAGGCGAGTGACACCAAACTTAGTTCTGCTTCGACACAGTCCTGGATCCAAGTGTGTGCACGTTACATGGGATTGCAGACTGTTTCTTCTAAAGTAGGTTGTAAAAATGATAGACAATACTAAAACTATATGAATTAATGAACGGTCAAGTTTCACTTGGCGCCATACTGCTCCATCTGTGCCAAGAGTACACTCTGCTGCTTGGAGTGATGGAGAGAGAGACGAAGCTTTAGAACTAGAAAATCTATATGTAGTGGTGGATGCTGATGTTGTGGTGCTGTGCCACAAATAAATAAAGGTGTGTGAAAACCCTGGTATAACTTTGAGCTTTAATAAAATATAAACTAGTGAGTTGTATAAAAATACATCGCTGTACAGTTGCCATGAATGTTGAAATAAGCTGTAAAGAGCAAAACCATTTTTTGTAGCAGACTGTAGACATGTTTATTTCTGCATTTAAATTGGGCATTTTACAATGGAAATTTACAGGTGCCAGCCTCAAGTGGCCATTTGAGGAACTGCAGATGTTGGTGCTTCTGCCTTGGCTTAATTTTTCAGCCACAGGGATTTTAGCTTGGGTTTGCCTGCGGCTCAGTCAGCAAGCCTAAAGCAAATAAAACTGACGTTTCATGCTGCACCTTTGTGTCTGTGTCTGGGAGAGTGTTGCTAACTTTGATCAATGCTGGGCAGTACTAACTGTGAGTTTTTCAAAGTATGGTAATTCAACAAATCTTTATGATAATTAAAATTTGAAACAGTAATACGAACTGTAGGGAATTTGTAACTGTTTATCGTGAAATAGGCATCAGAATAAAAGCTGTATCTGTAGTTTCTAGATTGGTGCCTTAAAGTTAAAAGGAAGCCTCATATTGAAAATAATCTTGTGCCATGACCTGATGTGCATTCGATTTGTTCTATTTTTATATCACGAAGTGGATTTATGACTGTGTGTAATGTAAAAGGGGTTGTGTGTGGCGATGAACCCTCACAGAGTTATCATCTGACTTTGCAGTTTCTCTTGACTGTACGTTTTTCTACCTTCCAGTTTCTTGTTTTTGTTTTACAGCCCAGTTTACAGGTTTAGCTCACTCTCACTGCCCTCATCAACGTCGTTTTTTAGCTATAGCAGCTGTATTTTTTTTATGTGAAAAAACTCAGATGAATTCTTGGCACACTACCTACTCAACACCAAACAGCAGCAGACAGGAAAAGTGAACGACTTGCTGGTGAAGATGGTGGAGCTTTTAGCAGCTATAGAGGGTCCCATGAGATTTTCACTCCTGTCTCATCCCACCCCCACAAAAAAAGAATGACTGCTTTCTCATCCAGACTCTGCAATTATTCATATTAGAACTGCATATTTCTATATAAAAATCAACCCATTGTTATAATGATTACTGTCCTGCTCACTCCTGTTGACTGTTTTTCCTCTCCCATCATAGTCACGTGATGAAGACTGAAATTGACTATACAATGTGATATACAATTGGCATTGTGCAGTAATCCCGCAGGAATCCCATGACCCACAGGACTCCTGAAAAATGTCATCATTTACTAAAGAGTCGGGTGTTTCCCTCAGGAGATCGAGTCAAACACGACTTCAAATGAATGCAAATGTTGCTGTGTGTTTGTTAGATGTGTAAATAAGCCACAGCTGTTTGAATACATGCTCGAAATATCAACTTAATAAGGTGACAACATGTCAGCGTTGTGTTAACCCAGGCCAAGACATCAATTGGAGCAGGTTAAAGCTGCAGTGAAAACAAACCGCGGCAGTACAGTGCAGATCCTCCCGCATCAGCACAGCAGAAAACAAAGCAAACTTATGCAACCTTTGCTGAACAGCGGCTGCTTTTGCTACAGGTGACGGGATAAATGCTAGAACACAGTGTAACAGTACGAGACGTCTGTGGGGGCCTAAAACACGTCGCCAGCAGATGCCCACCACATCTTTCTTACTCAATCACACTGAACCCATCTGTTGCTGCCAAATTTTAGACCGAAAGCAAATCATACACTCAAGGTTTATATTTCTGCTCTATTTTGTCTCTTTGTTATGGCTGGAGCTGCAAAACCCCTGAATGCATTGAGCACACTCTTAGAATTACTATAACCATTATGGTTCTTCAGCTTGTCCCCTTAGGAGAACCTTTTTGGGCCTTTGTAAAGGTTACACCTGGAACCTTTTCAGTGGGTTCCATCTAGAACCCAACATAAAGAACCTATATATATATATATATATATATATATATATATATATATATATATATATAATATATATATATATATATATATATATAATTCTGATAAAGATATCAACTATGACAGAACACATAGTAAAATGAATTGATTATGATTCCATTACATTTAAAAATACCACTTAAAAAGAATATTAGTCTTTTACACTCATGATTGTTAATTGATCCAAGAAAAAGGGTTCTTTCACTGAAAAGGGTTCTTTAATGGTTTTTACCCCAAAGAAAGCTTTCTTCAAAAACAGAGTTCTTCACGAGCAAAAAATTATGTATGGGTAGAACCTCACCCCTTTGGGAAGAACCCTTTTGGAACCCATATTTAGTACAGGGAGCGAGTTTTATCGTTTATGAATCCAACCGTTTCCTTGTAAGAAGAAAAACGCGTCTTTTATTTTATGAAAACCTACAGAGCTTTAAAATGTACTTTGTGTCCTTCGCTGTGATGGAGTTAATCACTCTTTTTTTCTCAGAAGCAAACACACCTAAAGAGCTCAGTGACTTTCATCTATCATTCGAGTTCATCTCTCACAGCTCAGAGACAAAGTCAACCATCACTATCGCTGAGAACAAGTGATAAACAGGAGTGCAGTCAGTCGGTCTGATGGCAACCTGTCTCGAACAGACTGAAGCACCGCCTTAAAGACATATTAGTCCAGTTTGTCGCTCCTGGCTCGATTATTTTCCACGGACAACATCAAACTGTTTGACAACAAGCGGAACAACAGAGTAGATTTAAAGTGACAGATGAAAGAAAGTGAGGGAGCAACAACAGAGGATGAAGACGAGGTTTTCACAGGACCGTGACTCACCCTCATGGCCAACAGCACCAATACACGTTATGTTATTTATAGGAAAAACGAGCTATTTGTCTTCACTGCAGGTACATTTCTTTTATATCTCAGCACAGAAAATGAAAAAAGCGCGCTGTTTTATTGCCTATAATGTCATTTTAATGTAAAACAGGCCCCCATCACTAAATGTCTTTCTTCTCCTTTATCTCTCTCCATCTCTCATTAAGTCTTATCTGCAGGCGTGAGGTGGACACAGCCAGGACGATCAATATGCCACACGCCCCGCACTCCTCCATGCTCCTCCCTCCCTTTCTGTAATTGTCTCAACCACTTGCCCCTTTCCTTTATAAACTACATCTCTCTTTCCTATTTTTCCTCCTCTCCTTGTCTGTATTTTTTTCTCTTGGAATCATCATTACTGCCAACAGCCAGTTCGCCATCTGCCGTGACTGAGCAGGAGACTCGCAATTAGTGAGGATAATTTGCACCAGGTATCTGGTAATAGAACAGCTCAGACCTTCACAGATCGATAGAGAGCAACTCATTAGGGAGGTGAAAATAAACAGGCATCAATGTGGAGCCAGCCACACGCGGCTACAAACACACAGTGACAGACGAAACGGGAAAGAGATAAATTTTGTGGGTGGGTTTGCGAGGCGAGAGAACTGGCAGGACGATCATATTAAACAACCTTGAATGTAGCCAGAAACACAGAAGCAGCTGTTTCACTCCAGTTATACTAATGAAGTTAAGGGACGACTGACTTTTTGGACGGGCCCCTTCTTTGATTTACCCAATATGTGTTAAAAGGCTCTAAATTCATCTGTGTGTCTAAAAACAACTAAGACATTAAGAACTTCTAACAGCTCTCACATCGGTTTATTAATTAAAGAACCAGACTAGCATCCTTTCTGTTACGAGAAATAACTTGTGAAAGAATGAGTATATCAATGAGTATATATAGGCAATTAAAAACACACTTTACTCAGTTCAGTTCACTCGGGGTTTTGCTGCTGCAGCCTTTTTGGCCCAGTGTGACCAGCAGCCTGCAATAGCTAATGTTGTGTTCCATGTTCAATACATTTGACGGCCGATCAATTGCCCCATAGTCACCCTCAAGCCAAATTGCATTCTCACAGTTGGCTGTTTGTTAGATTTAACAAGGTTGATTGACCCCAACCCCCTGTCTCATGTCTACCTTGCGTTTTGATTCAGTGACTCACTTCCATTTGTTTCTCTGGCCTTATTTTGGATTTGAGTGGGTATGCTGGCTGACTGCCATGGTCTGACACATGGTAATTTTGAACTGTCCATGAGAACGAACACCTAAGAGTCTATCAGTTATTGATTAAAAGGTCTTATTTTGTTGTTTTCTCTATTTAGAATAATAACTTTTATCTGACTCTTTCATTACTCCCCTGACTGTTGTTGTTGTCTGTCTTCACTTGGGTCAAAATGCTCATCGTAATGCACAGATTTGATTGGCTGAGAAGCATCATGTGAGATGATGTAACACGTGCAATTGGTCTGCAAGATTCATGGTCGCTAAATCAACACAACAATGCGGTGCTGGCTGAAACAGAAATGCTCTATCGAAACGATGATAATGATTCTCACTAATGTATTGGTTAGAGTTCTGGGTCCAGATAGGACAACGTGTGGGTCCAGACCTGAGGCTGGAGAGGGATGGCAGGTTAATGAGGACGACATGGTCATTTTGCTAAGAAGGGAGCCCCCACTCTGCTCTCGCTATTGTGGCACACTTTAAAGGGATAGGGTAGGGATTCAGTAGTATAAATATGAACAGTTATCATACAGTTTACATTTACTTATTGATGCTATTTCAAAAAACAGCGGGATTGAGAATCTCCCCTTAACTTGTGCTAATTTCAAAAGGTAAACTTTTAACCCACCTGCATAAAAAAAGTTTAATAATAAACATTGATCAACCAATAAACATTCGATCAACCATTCCTTATAATAATAATAATAATAATAATAATAATAATGATGATAATAATTCTGTAATACTGTAATACCATGACACGTGGATATTTTTTGAGATGATTATCCATTGCACGCTGGGCAATTTGAAGAAAATGTAAATATCTTGGTATTTTTTGACCAGACACCTCAATATTAATACTGTGACGATACTGTGTTTGTGCTTTTACAAAATATTTACACAATGAGATTTTTTATAATCATCAGTAATGTGGCTATAATGACAAAGTGGCTAAAGGCAATTAATAGAAGTCTGGTGAGTTCAGAAAATGACGTCACTTTGCTGTAATGCAGCTTTTAAAACCAGTACAGCAAAGTGTTGTAAAGACAACAGTTACAATACTACCTTATCCGAAACCTAAGACAATATCTAGCCTTGGTGTAATGTTAATATATTGCCCAGCCCAACTTTAGATAGATACTACTGTCTATTATCCTACACTATTTTTTTTGTATTGTCTTGTAATTGTCACTTTTTGACAATAAAAGTTACAATACTCTCACTGTAATGTCAACTGTAGTTTTAGTTTTTTGCATGTTTTTCCCTTTTTCAAAACAGGCAGCCACCAGTTTTCATTCATTTCCACATGATCCAGAAATCAAACTTATCGACTCTAACCACAGATTGAAGTACAGCAGTTAATTACCTCACAACAATGAATAATGCCGGCTTAATGGATTGCATGAATCAAGTCAGTCTGCACATTGATTTTCATGTCTTAGAGGGATTAATGCAAACCAATAGATATCTGGAGGTGTAGAAAAATACAAATGATGGCTGTGATGTTACGTTCAATTTGTGGCCTATGCTTTAACATAAATGGCTCTCATTTTAACCTGCAAGACTTGGTAAAATTAACCCTTTGAAACCAAAGCAAAGTGGTTTGATTTCTTTCACAAAAACACGGGGAAAAGACATGGCTCAAAAATTAGGAAAAATATTAGTGAAAAAAGTTAAAAGAAAGTTATCTGAAACCAAGTAAAAATAAAAATAAAATGAAAAAAAAAAACAATCAAAAAAAAAACCAAAAACAAAACCCAAATCAAACAAAACAACAAATGATCTTAAAAAAAGTACAGAAAATAATGATTATTTTTTATATATATTTATATTCATTTTTGTGACATAATTTTAAATACAAAATTATTATAGTCATAAATATATTTGTCTGGATATTATTATATTTCCAGATTGTTTTGGATCATTTTCTTATCCTCTCCTCTTTTTTTAAAAACTATTTTTTGGTAGATATTTTATCATCTTTTACTAAGGTCTTGCCATTTTATTATATAGTTTTTGCCAAGTTGGTCATTGTCTTTTTATCCCATGTCTCAGAAAGACATCAAACCAATCTGCTCATATTTTAAACGCTGCATAAGAAAACGGATGTAAATCCAGATTTAGGAGGGTTAAACAAATCAAACGAGAGCTGAGTGAAAGTGATTGTTTTAAATACTCTTCTGATAATTTGATTTACTGTTTAATTTTTTAAAACCTACTGTAAATCTAGAACTAGTAAATGTTAGATATTTCTGTTTGACAAATAATCAATCAGTGATCAACTGCTGCCAATTACCTTTGATAATTGACCGATTAATATTTGTTTCAGCACTTGTTAGACTTGAACACTAACACATAATGTTCCTAGGCACTAGAATTAAACCTGAAAGCAACCGTTGAATACTGACAGGTTTATTCTCATACTTGTAGGATAATGCTTGTAGTCATATAGTCTCATACTGGGTGAACAAAACTCGCTGCAGTCCTTGTAGACAGGATAAAAAATGGACTATGAGGACAGACAGACTTAAGAAAGGGGTCATGTGGTTACCTCTCTCAGGTAGCAGGAGATTCCTCTCAGGGCTGTGCTCATCGCAGTCGGTGAAGGCAGCTGGAGGCAAGAAGAAGAGACAGAGATAAATAATAAAGGGACGTGACTGACAGAAACGCTGTACAAGCAGGTTAGAGGAGCATAGGAAGGAAGGAAAGGATAGGCGCATCGAGTCGAGGGTGAAGCCACTTTGAAAAATTACAGGCCTGACAAAGCGTCGCAGGATGACAGAAGAGCTTTAGTGTTTGATCACAGAGTGGTCACCGGCCCCAGAGGGCCAATCTAATACCAACAGCCCTTTCCAACTCATGAAGAACAAAAACCCAGCATCCTCCCAATCCTTCTCACGCACATGCCCCCTGCTCTCCCCCACTTTTATTTTTTAATCCATTTGTTTCTCATTTCTCTCACTTTGCTCTCTCTATTGCCTCTGCCCCCCCCACTCCCTTTATTCTTTCAATCTCTATGTACCCTTTTGCAATGCGTGACCCGTCTGACATTTAGCCTGCACAAAAAGCTGTTTGTGAGCTGTCAGAATAGATGTCATACTCTGTGCTCTGTTTACCCAATACTTGTTATTCTCAGTAGGCCAGTATTACCAGCTCATATTGGCTTAAGCGTTCAATATGTAATGCCACTAGGGGTCTCAATCGAAACATTAACAAAATTCGGAGCAATGCCGTCACTGCAGTCAGTTTCTCCTGGTGAGGATTCCTTCAGTGTTCATTGTTTTGGAGGCTCATTATCTGTTGAGGTCTCTTCCTCTCCAAAACAAATGGAGCAGGTGGTTTAAACAAGTACACACACACTGAATAAAGCAGTTCCAGGTTAAAAAATCTGTTACGTAGTTTGGCATAGCAAGGATCGCAAAAGTGTGCCTTAGAAATGTGGTTAAAAACTGGATAAAAAATAAAAATTCAAAAATTAAATTACAGATTTCTTTGGGTTTGAACATCGTTGGAAATATTTGGGATGATTTAAATACTCTCAACTCAACCAAATATAAACCTTTGGTCCAGTCATTTTTTAGATATTTTGATGCGGAAAAGTTACATATTGTAACCTTGAAGCAAAATTAAGTATGTGGACATGAGGAAAAACGCAATGTGTGCACACTTGCCCTATGTCATGCAAGTTTAATGGGGAAAACTGTTGTTCAATATCTGTGGTGTGATCTTTATTACACATTGACATAATCCTTAGTGTCATGCTATGTCGCCATTGAACCTTGCTACCATCTACTGGATTTCCAGATTTATGGCGTTTTTTCCGCCAAAGCCAAATGCCCATCTCGAAATGCTAATGTAACGTGTAGCAACCCTGCAATTCAGATCTGCTCCAAAACTGAATGGGTTCTTCCTTGGTCCAAGCTTAACCTTTCCACCAAATTTCATAAAAATTGGGCCATTAGGTTTTCCATAATCCATCTGACAAACAAACAGAATGAACCGAAAACATGACCTCCTTGGCAGAGGTAATTATTTTCCAGTTTGATTTGGAAGATCTTGACTGGACAGAGCCCTGACCCCAACATCATCCAACTCCTTTTGGATGAGTCTCAATGGTGACTGCGAGCCAGGCCTTTTAGCTCCACAATAGTGGCTGACCTCACTGGCGTTTTTGTGGCTGAATGTGAGCAAATCCCAGCAGCCAGGTTTTAAAATCTGGTTTTACAGGAATGGTAGCAGTAGATTAATGCTCATAGTTTTGTGGTTGCTAAGTGACAACCACAGAACATAATATCTGGATGTTTTTCTGGAGTGATGACGGAGTGCCTGCATACTTTAATTGAGTGTCCACATATTTTTGGCCATGCAATGTAACTGCATAGAAGCAATAAACATGTTTCCAGAAATGTGGAACTATTCCTCTCAAACTTTTGGGGGTGTGGGGGTAGTTTTTATTTAGATTGATTACAGTGAGGTTGATAAGATGATTTTATTTTCTGTTTTCTGCTTAGAAGTGATACATTTATTTGTATCAGTAGCAGATGGTGGGGAGGGCTCCACAAACTTCCCATTCTTTTAAACTTGTGTGTTTCCCGTCTTTATCAGTCTCTGACTCCTTTCTAAATTTGTATGTTTTAATGGGTCCGTGAACACAGCTTAGGTGGAAGTCTTCATGAGTTCTTTTTTTCCTCAGCAGCAGTTTGTAGGGTTTGAGTCTGGCAACAGATGTTTTGATGGTGGAGGGCTGCTATAAACAAATGAATACATGGGAAACCCTGCAGTGCAATGATAGTCTCTAAATTTAAGACATAAAAATATATGTGTCTGGAAGGACCTGCACCCTGGAAGTTAAACATCCCTTTATTGCGCTGTGTTCTGGTACTTTTTTGAGAGCTGTACTTTATGTCTGCAAGGTAGAGTGGAGGCTGAGTGTGTTCACATTGCAGCATAAGATGAACCGTAAAGGTGAAATATGAAGTGAAGTGTGAAGATGCTCACTGCTTGGAAAATTCAGTTTCACTCCTCTTGAGCTAACACGGTAAATTTAAGTTGAAAGTTTTGGTTATGTCTGAAATGAACTTATTGTGTATGCTGACGATGTGGCTGAGGGCTATATGCTAGCAGAGTTTGCTGTATTCTGTGAGACTTTTTATTTACCAACTCATTCAGTAAATTTGTGTATTTATTCGTAGTTCTCACAGCATGATTAATGGCACGTGTGACGGCATGGTAAGAAAATGAACGTAAATGAAGAACGCCTTGCGTTCCTGATTGAACTGGAGGTGTCAGCAAAAGATGGATGTTGCACATTTCTGATCAGTCATTAGTGTAGATGGCATGCGTTAGCTTGTCTAATATATTATGTAAATGTCCCTGTCAACCTGAACCTCCTGCTGACGCCTGTTAAAAATCTCAAACTTTATATGGAAATAAAGGTGTGAATCGTGGAATTTTTGTAATAAACTGCCAGATCTGGTTTGACTGTCATAATTCTGCATCTGTAACCCTAGATTACATTTTTTTTTTAAGTTCAGTGTTATTGTCATTTTTAAGAATGAAGTATGTTGTTTGGCTGCATAATGCCTGCCTCAGTTTATGTATTTCTGGAAAACGACTAAACACACTTGAGGGATCCTTGCTATAAACATTTATGACTGTGTTTATGTAGCATGAAAACTGGCCTATTTTCTTTTTCTTTGTTTGGCTCTAACAGTGCTGCAGTGATTGTACAGACACTTTTGGTGTTCTGTATTTATGAGACCCGGGTGGTTGGTCGTCATCGGTCCACTAAATATCGACATTTTAACGCCTCCCCGCTAGCCTGTAAACAATTTCCTGCCCTCTCTGTTTCCCTCATTTCCACCCTCCTCTGTTTTCTACTTTAAAAGATGAGGTTGTGAGTCAGACAGGAAGCATTAATATATTGAATTTTACTGTACCCTCGAGTCATTTATCTCTGTCACACACTTTAATACCCTCTTTCCTTTTAGTCTTTCTTTCCTATCCTCCCTTTTAATTCTTTCTGCCCCCCATCCCTTCTTCTCACAGGAGGTGGATGCTCCAGACAGATGTTAAAGTGTTTGGTCTGGTCAGGCTTCACGCGACGCAGGGCCACCCGCGACTCCCCAATGAACTCATTATGTGTCAGCTTGTCTTCATCGCACACGGACACCCTGGGAGTGAGAGACAGAGCGGGGAGGGGGAGAAGCGAGAGACAAAGATGGGAAGAAAGTGAAACATAAAGAAAGCTGATTGATGAGGCAGAAACAGAGTGAAACATAGACGTCTCTAAGTGTGAGCAACAGTGATGGAGTTACTTAAACAACATTGCATATTATGACTCATTTAATTATTCCTAATATTGTGGAAACATTAAAATGAGAGAGGAAACTGTTGACACAGATCTGACCTGAATTAAAGACAAACCTACCTATAGATCCAGCAGCTGTACATGCACACTGTACAAGTAATTACCGTTTTCTCCGCTGTGAGAATTTAAATAGTGTGAAAGTTCATCATGTGAGGTTAAGCCAATCCATTTTTATGGTGCTGGCAAACGTTAACACCATTACGCCATGATGACACCTGAAATGCATAACTGGGTGGGAGCAGCAGAGAGGAGTGAAGGAGATGGAGGCTGTGAGCGTATGTCAAATCAAAAAGCTGCCGAGCGAGGGATGGAGTGATGTGGGTGAGAGGAGGAGATAAAAATGAAAAAAATTTATTTAAATCTGTGTGTTTGTGTGTGTGTGCGTGCGTGCATGTGTGTGTGTTAGAGCTCATTTATGCATGCAGTTGTGCATGTTTGTACTGTAGGCAGAAGTGGAAAATCAGTATGCTACTACATGCTAGACATCCAATGTGATTGCCACTTTCTAAGCTTTATGTAAATGTGAATGAAAGACAAGAGGAAAACTAAGAATGCAATCTGTCAGAGAAGTCATCTTTGCTCTCGGTTTTATTCATCTTCTGACTGAATTCATGACCACAGGAATGAAACATCGCAGCCAACTGCTGCCTTCAGGTTCCGGTAATAAAACACGGTAATGCAGAAATGAAGAAGGCGCAAGAGGCCAGTTGCCCGGGGACACCAGATATGTGTCGGTATCCCCAGAGTCTAGTAGCTTATGAGCCCCTCAGAATGGAACGGCAGCAAAAATAAAAAAAGGAAAGAATTAAAATGGAAGACAGAAAAAGACTGGTGAAAGGCAAAAAGGAATAAAGAGAGATGAATTCAGTCAGAGCCGAGAGGTGAAAGATGGTCTGCTAGATGTATGAGTGAAGGATGGCCGTGATTAAAAGGACTTGAGGATGGAGAGTGGCGAGTGAGCGTTAACGCAGTCATTATAATGTGAGACGGATGTACAGTTATAACAGTTACACAGCAGGCGGTAACATACACATTTTCATTGTGAGTGTGACAGCTCACATTTTGTAATAGATCAAGAAGATTTCATCATGCTGTTAAAGCGGGGTGATTAATCTAATCAGCACAAGCTGTCACCAATTAAATGTCCATGTCAGACATGTAACTAAAGATGTTCACTGATACTGTTTGACACGGTATAATTCAAAGGCTATTTAAAGTGTCACAGCAAATAAATATATATCAGCTCGTATAGAAGCTCATTTCGGTAGTGAAAGCATAAATAAATAGACATAATAAAATTAGACTTGGGCTGTGATATTTCATATCCTCGTGAATTTTCACTGGAGTTTACAGTATATGACCGTATATAATGGTATTTGACACTGTAAGTATGCAGCGCTAACAACCCCCTGCCCCTATGCTGAGTGCCCTACCTACTCTCATGTTTTCAGACTAATAAACAAACAAAATGTAAGAAAAGTAAAAAATTCATACATATTTTCTTCATTAAACAGACAAATACAACTGTAAACCTTTTGAATTCATCTTTCACACAAACAAAATAAAACCTACCCAAATCGTCTTGGCTACTGTTGTTAGTAATCTAGGTAATAATCACCAGCTCCGGTTTGGTTGAAATAAATCCTTAATTCACAGAGTTAGATATAAAAACATGTTGTTATTCCTCACATTCTCTCTCTCTGTTGTTGCTGGCCACTGGCTGTTTACAGTCCTGTAACTTATCCCTCCACCACTAGGTGTCACCATTTCTTTCAGCTCAGCTGTCTGTTTTACCAGTAGAGACCGAAGACTGAGCTAGCTGTGGTGGTGCATGCTGTGCACCGCATGCAATGAGTTTGATAGACAGAGGAGCCTGTACTTATGACAGTTTTGGAAAACATACCTAAAGGAATTCTAAATTCCCTGATATACTGTAATATTGTGTTACTGCACCACGTCATGGTGAGTCAAAGTTAAGTCTCGCTATGAGTGGATAGGGTATTGCAAAATTAAAGGAATATGTCGTCAGCGAACATTTTGTTGATGCGTTCAGTATCAACATTTTCACAACTTGCCAGGTAGCCTGTGTTAATTAGTAACAATGGCTTGTTTCCCTTTATTGTTTCAAATTAGTTCTATATGTATATTTCTCGGAGACAGGGCTTTAGTTAGTAGGACAAAATATTGATTTGCCATGATTTTATAGCACTACATTGTCTTCATTTTTAATCATAGCTAACTCTGAAAGTGTACTTTTGCACTGGTGTAAGATCTTTCAAGGGATTTGCTGCAGTTTGCTGCAGCTGCTGGTTTGCAGCTAGAGGCAGAAACAGTAATAGTGCTGTATTTTTTTCCAGTAATGAAAAAGGTGGTATAAAAAAAATCAGTGTGACCCTTTTTCAAACAGTAGCATATCTTGTGGTTACATTGAGTTCTGGTTGAATGAAGCCACTGTCAGTGGGGAAATTGGAAAACCTCCCCTTTCTGTGATAAATTTCTCCCTGTATGGGAAGTGTTGAAATTCAGTTAAAAAATGAAAGTTTGGGAGGAAGCTCTTTTATTCAAACTTATAGATAGATACAGTGGACACTTAAGGCTTTTACTCACTGGGGACGTGACGAATAAACAACACAAAATGCGAAATACCCACCTGTGAATATTTTACTTCAAAACTATTCATGCTGGAGATGCGACTTTGTGACAGTTGCAACACTTGTTTAATTAAAAGTTTTAATGTGATTAGATTTGGCAATATTACAAGCCGTATCCTATCGACCAGCATCTGTCTGTCTGTCATAAGTTGTTGTATAGCCGAAGCTACTGTGAGGCATTTTATTGAGTTTCATTTTAGCAAAGTTTAAGTTCTGTCTGGTCAATAGTTATGCAGTGTATATGCCTAGGGCTTTTATTGTAAAAAGGTAAGAGTGGAATGAGTGGATCTGGTTTAGCTGCCATATTCAAGGTTGAAAGGAGTAATGAATACTGCAGTCTTGGTTCGAACTACAGTATATAGCCTCTGTGTAGTTCTTTTGTTATCCTCATAAGCATAAACACTTTCCTGCATCTGTGTCACGTTTCACCTCTGCTCTGCCCCTTTAGGAGACTAGCGACAAGCGAGTCTATTAATTACAATGAAGAAAGTGAACGTAAGTTCAGATTATGATCTGATTCTCCAACTCCAAAGTCACTGAAGTAAATATTGGATCCATTTTTCACTAGTGACTGTGTACTGTATCTGATGCTACATTGTTTTGAGTCTACTTTATCCATCTACACAACCTTCACAACGATCCAAGCAAGGTGGGGGGATGCACGGGGGAGGGGGTCAACTACACAAACTTAGGCAACAAGAAGTGTATGACAGTACTCATGACAAAAATAAAATTAAATGTATATATCAGGATTTCCCAAACATTCATTTATTTGCGGCAGGCTGGCACAATCAAAAACATCTGCCACCATAGATTTTTAGTCTTTAAAACTGGACTGTTTATAAGAAGCTTTATAGGAATATATAGGGATATATCAGATATGTATTGCACCACATTCTCGGAGCGCAGAGCATACTCTGATCACAGACGTCAGACGCATTTAAAATTTGCGTTCACTCACAGAGGCTGCTCCCCTCATTCACACAACACGTTTACATGATGTTAGAAAAGGCAAACTATTGTCATATGAAGTTGAGTTTCTTGAAGTCTGACTAACACTCGATTTTCTCGTTCATGTATACACCTCAATCGGACCTGAACTGGCCCAGGCGTTCCCTGCATCCCCCAAAGTCCCTGCGCCAGCCTTTGACCCAGAAGTCAAACAACATAAATTTGTAGAAGAAATTTGAGAAAAACAAAAGAAAAAGAAGAATGGAAGGGTAGAGTGTGTACAAAAAGTACAGTGCCAGAAAGTTACCCATGTTGTCACCGTTCAACATGCAACCTGTTTGCGGCTTGCAGCCTTGTTTGGTGTGTGATGTAATAGGTCAACTGGAAGAAGGTCCAACTGGCTGAAAGGGGGCGTATTGTGACCTACTGTGACGGAGATGGACATAGTTCCTTCAATAAATCAATTCTCCCTCATTGCTTGTATTCTGGGACAAGGACAGTAGTCCAGTTAAATGAACTTATCGAGCTAAAAGCGTACCTCTAATTGAATGTGCGTGTAAACGCAATGACAAACTGCCGTTGAGGGAAAAAAATAACCAATGGAGAGCTCCACCTGTGCAGTGTTCACGGACTCACAAAAACCTTAGAATTTAGAGAAGGAACACAAATTACTACAAAGGGACACTCATGCATTTAAAAGAAAAAAAAAGTAATCCTGTGCACCGCCACACTTAGATTCTAATTCTGGGGGAAACCTTGTTTGTTGACACATAAATTGATCACCCCAAAAAAAGCCCAATATGTATAAAGGCAGTTAGTGTGTGCTAAGCAAAGCACAAAACAAGGCAACTAAATTCACTCAAAATGCAAGGACATCAACAGTAGCCATTTGTTAAATGTGTAATCCCTCATAATTTCACCCAGCAGTTTAATTATATCTATTACATCATTCAGATTTACATGGTTGCAGAAAAGTCATAAAATTTCAAATGTCGGTGCATTGCAGTGTGCAACACCATTATGTTTCAATAGGTTAAACTTCCTGTCTGCTGATCTTTAAATGCCTCTGCTAAATTAACACAGTGTCGTAGGCCGATAGTAGGTCCAGCTTCTCTAATTTCCCCCGAGAGATCAACCGTTGATCCTATTTAAATCCCACTCCCACGTGCGCTGTGGCAAAGTTTTAGTCACAGGCAGAGACGATTCGCAGCTTTCGTCACCTCTGGAGGGGGTCAATGAAATTAAAACACCCCGTGGTGCTTCGTCTGACCTCAATCTGTCACTGCAACTTGGAAAGAGAGGAAAGCAGAGAGACAGAAGGAAGGAAAGACAAGGAGAGGGATGGTATAGATAGAGTGGAGGGAGATCTTTTCTGGTCCTAGTGGACAGAAGAGATGTGAAGACGGGGAGGAATGAAGGTGAGGTGACAGAGGGGGATCAAAGGATCAGCAGAGATAGGAGAGAGAAGAGAGAGTATAAAGGCCTAAAAACCGAGAGTAAAAGACTCTGTGATTGAAATAGACGATAAGAAATCCTTCGTAAGCAACAGTCCTGATGAGCACGACAGGGCAGAGAGGCAGGAAGTGAAGGAGACAGAAATAGCCAGACATAAAGCAAATATTTACCGGAGTGTTTTGCGGTACATGTCTTCCTCGGTGATTCCACAGTAGGTGAGCGTCTCGTTCCACACAGGGTTCAGCGTGTTGCGAACGGTCTTGGTTTTCAGTTTATTGGCCTGTGCATCACAGCAGAGAGGAGAAGAAAACAATCTCAGAGCTGCAAACTGCAAATAAAACCTCAACAGGAAAACAACTTCTTACTGGCAACAAGGTCATTTTGTTTTAGGGCCGATTTACTGATCCGCACATGCACTTTGGTAACGCAGCTCAAAATTATAGCGAGACAAAGTGTGCACTCAAACAGGTCACTGAAAGTCTTGTAGAAAAACGTGGGGACTAAGCTATGTCCTGAAAATAACACCAGACCTTGCAGGCTCCCGGCAGCAGGTGCAGCTTGACATAAGGATCAGCCAAACCGTTGAAATCCATCGGCTTCAGACCCTAATAGAAACATAAAGAGAAGATATAAGGAAAGGATATAAAATAATTGATGGAGAACATTGTGTGAACTACCAGCACCAATAGTGAATTGTTAAACAATTACCAGATAGGGAGGTGAGGAGCTCATTTGCAAAATAAATCTAATGAACAGCGATAGAAGAAGTGGGGGGGATTTTACTTTGATAGATAGCCATATAGCGCAGAGGCGTTAATACCCATTTTAAAAACGGTCTACAAATTGTAGTCTGTGTAATTTCTTTAATTTCTCTCTCTTACATAGGAAAACAAAAAGCTGCTCAGCTGTTTCTCTGCCGTAAGAACTGTAGAATTGCAGGTTGTATATGTAGCAAGACAGGCTTTTATTTTGAATTATGGTGATTATACACAATTATAAAACTTTAAGTAGCTATTTAATAGAGTTGTAAGTAAAAAAGAAACCTGATTAAGAGTTTACAACCTTGCTGGTGGTTCTTTGAGGCAGCACTCAGAGCAGTTGTGCCTTGAGGTAAATGCATGCTTAAACATGTTGACTGGTGGATCTGGGGATCGAACCTCCTAACATCTGATTAGAGGGCAATCCGCTCTATCACCTGAGCCAAAGCCGACAAGTATGGTAAGCCAAGGTTGTCTTCTAGAACCATAAAAATCTGTGTGAACAGGGGTCTGTTTGTGTGTAATGTTTACACGTTCCTTCCATGTTGTCTTCATGTTAAAATTGGACAAGATTTGAGGCTTACTATGCCCAATCGACTACTAATGCTTAGACCTGTTTTAAAAGAATACCTAACTCGCAAAAGGATAATTTGCTAATTTTATTTAATTACGCACCCTGTGTCATGTTAAATTTGTGAAGAAAACTTGGCTCTTCCTGCATGTCTCAGAGGTGAATGAAGATCCAAAAATCGCAAAAATCCTTAATGAACTGGAGTAATTGGGCACCAGCGACGAGTGACAGCATGCGTTTATACTCTGCTTGATGGAATGCTAATTGGAAGTGTGCAAAAGTGTTTTAATTAGTAAGGTTTTCATGAAAATGCGAGTGTTTGGAAAGTACTTGATAAAGGAGACTTGGATTATAGAGCACTAGTTGTGTGAGAGTTTGTATATTGATGCTTTATTATGGTTTTGCTGTTGCGGAACGCGGTCTCCCCTTTACTCCAGTTTATCACAAGATTTCTTGGGTTTTGGAGTCTTTGTTCAATGTAGTTTTCTTCACAAATTAAGTAATTGTTATAATAATGATCATTTTGTGGGTGAAGTATTCCTTTAAGCAATGCAGACCAAAACTAGAATAACTCACAATAAACTTCATATTTAATTAAATGCATCATGGCACTGTAACAATATGCCAAATTTATGCTGTACCACAAGTAACAAAGGAAAATGAATATGCAAACTTGACTGTAGCTATCTTCAGGTGAGAAGCGCTCAAAAGCCACTTTATTATCTGTGGGATCTCTTCTTATCCAGGTTATATAGTCTTCTCCTCTCAATTGTAGCTGGAGCTGGGATTGTGGACAGAATATGTCCAGCTGGCACCAGGGAGATATTATCCAATAGAGGCCACTTATATATCAAGTGACATAATCTTAATCAGGCAAATAACCATAATCAATCACAGATGACACTAATTATCAGTTGTCCCAGACAGATCCCAGTGTCTCTTTTCAATGCTCAATATATGCATGGGCAGTTGATTAAGCAATATAAGCCTCTTGTTACGTTAAATTTAAACATGAAGACCACATGGAGGGAACATGTTACTTTATACACAAGATGCCAACATATAGACCACTTTTCACACAAACTCTTATGGTTCAAAGAATAAGTCCACAACACCATTTTTGCCTCTCAAAACAGCAACAAATTCCAACCTTGGTTTGACATTCTTGTCATATTATGGATTCTGTTTAGAACCGCTGATATTTGACACAACAACAATCAAACACTGTGTCTTTTGCAGGATATATGGAAACATCCAGATGTATTTATACTGTGGGTGACTGCCTTCGGCCCCCAAACCACCTACAGTTTGCACCTTGTTCTATGTTTAAAGTCAAGTAATAAAAAATGTGACATCTGCTTGGGGTCTTTCAGTTACTTGAATCTTTTGTGCTCCCTTTTGTCTATGCACCCAGGGAGTGCACTAGTTTCACTGAAAAACAAAAATGTCAACCTTTTGGTGGCCCCTAGCGGAAAGGTTAATAGGATTTGGCATGCCTGGAAACAGCTTTTTTTAAAATTTATTTTGAATTCACATGCTTACAATTGAAAAATGACAACAGTTTTTTTTGTTTCACCCATTCAACACACAGATATGACTGATACAAAGCTAAATAAAATATTTACTGTCTGTTGCTACAAGACAAACTACTTGTATTGGCTCTAGTGGTGTTTCAGAGGAAAGTATTTACCTTTGCTCTCAGGACTGTGCAGTGTAAGGAGCTGGTGGCTCGCTCATACATTAGGTCAAACTCTAACGTCCCCAGGGAGGCTGGAAGGTAGTAGGTAAAAATGTTACAGTTACTATGGTTTTTCAGTTGATGACTTTATTACTTTCCATGGAGATGACGGCAGGAAGTAATAAGGACAGTTAAAATCAAATTTTAGCATTATGGAAAATTACTTTCACCTTCATGCTGAAAGTTAGATGGGATGAGTATCCAAATCTCATGTCTGGTAAACAAGCAAGTTAAAGGTTAGCCAAGCTTAACATAGACCAGTTTTTTCTAAAGTGCTCCCAATGAATGGTCCAGTTCCAAAAATAGAAAATCGATTTTGTGGTGGCAGATGTTTTAATCGTGGCAGGCCGCCACAAGTAAATGAATGTGTTGGAAACCCGGTTAGCAAATTGCATGCTTGCCTCTGTCTAAGGGAACAAAAAAAACAGTACTTAACATGCTATATCTTGTTTGATCTCATTAAAGGCCACAGGAAGTGATTTTGGCCTTTATTTTTCATGCCTCCTTACTGGCGACTTTGGTGGTCAAAAATCAAGGTCACGGTGACCTTGCAGTTTTTCTCATTCTTGGGAACGCGATATCTCAAGAACACCTTGAGGAAATTTCTTCAAATCTGACACAAATGTTTTAGTTTTCTTCAGCTGACAATTTCGATTTCGGTAAATCTGCCACCATCATCACTGTAAACCACAGTGCTGTGTGCAGCCCGGTTGCCAGAAGAGAATGTTGGCATTAAGGCATATAAATGTAGCCTAATGTATTCATGGTTTGCAGAAATGTACATACATCATTCATAGAACGTTAATGTTTCTGAAGTGATGTAGTATAGGAGCTGATTTTGTTATCAGGAGGTGGAGGAGATGAGATGGTGGCTGGTGTGACACCTGAGAGACACCTATGTTAAGCTGCAGGCCAATGAGATCAACAAACTAAACCGGTTGTTTTTTTTTACGACCGGGCGCTGTTTTTCCACCAAGGACAGTCCCATGAGAAGTGGTTGTTTATTACTGAGACATCGCTGCGTCTCCTGCTGGGATAGAGCCATGAAAGAGGTTGTTTTTAATTGAGAATTTACTGTGTTTCCTGTCAGGATAGTCCCACAAAAAGTGGTTGTTTTTTACTAGCGCTGCCCCCTGAAAGTCGGAGATTTGAATCATCATTAGGAGGCCCTCAGTCTACTGAGATTGCTTCAGGTTGAGCAATCTATTTTTGTTTTTTTTTTCTGAGCAGTGTATTTCTGGGGACGTTTTGGTCCCCAGATTTTGCTGTGGAGTAAGTGCTCTTGACTTTCGCTCTACTCTTTGGTAGCTGGGAACTGAAGACTTGCAGGCAGCGGAACAAGGGGAGACAGGAGAGACCTTCTACTTAGAAGCAGTGAAGATGCAGCTAACAAAAGCTTAATCAGATACAGTCTCTGGCTTTTATTAGACATCTAGAGGCAGCAAAAAATGTTGCTTATTTACGACCCCTTGTTAGTGCCGTAAGCTTATTTACTCTATCTAGTGAATGCTGCTGTCACAATAAACATCCTGCGGAGTCCGTTCAAACTTAAAAACTTTGAATGGAAAACAAAAAGAATGATCGAATAGTTATATTGAAAAGCAAAATCCGATTCGACTGTCATAATTCTGAGTCGTGTACAGCCCTATTTTTTATGGAGACATCACGGTTTCTAGCAGGGATTGTGCCCCTAGAAACAGGATTTTTAAGCCAAAATATGATCTTTTCCTAACCATAACCAAGTGCTTTGTGTCTAAACCTAACCACACATTAACCACAGCATTGTTGAAACATGATGTTTCAATATATCTAAAAGCTTAGAAATGTAATGTGCGTGTGGTTTGCAGAAGCGTAAAATGCCAACATTTTTCCTGGTGATTGGGATGTTGTGTGAGAAAAGAAAACTTGAAGGGCGTAGCAGCACCACTTTAGCAAAGATCAACTTTGATTTCTTGGAATCATTTTATCCCTTAGTCCCAAATCCACATCTGTGTTGACTTCATTTCTATTCTTGGGCTCAAGCAGCTTCAGTGAAACCAGGCCGTTACTTTCAGGTGACTCACTGTTATCATCGCTGTCACAGCTGTCGATCTCGATGGAAGTGTCCATGCTGCTCATGGCTGACAGTGAGCCCCCTCCGCCCGCCCCTCCTGGTGACAGCAGACTGCTGCTCCCTCCTCCGCCAGCGGCCCCGCCACTTTGGCCCGTGCTGCCAGGGCTTAGCGTGGTGGGAGCTGCCAACTGATTTGGTGAGAGCGGCTCTGAGAAGGAGGAAGTGGGTGACAGGCGAGGGAAGTAGGCAGAGATTTGACGGATGGGGCGGATGGGGCCCGGGCATACGTCGATGGCCATGTGCTCCTGGATGGAGATGCCTAAACGTTTTCCTTTACGCACAGTCATAGGGCTACAGGGAAAGAGACAGAGATAGATAGACGGAGGGAAAAATCAAATAACTACAGGCAATACAATAATTGAAATTTTGGAATGCATTCAGTCGAAGCGACAGCCAAGACATTGGTCCACAGATAAGAGCTGTTGTTCTCAATTTCACCTCTGCTTTTCTTAGCAAAACAAGGTGAGCTTGCTATGATGGCTGGTGATAAATAAGATCTTGTGTCTGGCCATCACTGTGATATCATAACACCTAAAAGGAGTTTCTTATTTTCCCTACATTCAAGAAGAAGAACTTGTGATAGGAGGCATTTATCTCAAACAGCTCTCACACTGAAATCTCCTTCAACATAATTAGAACTCCTTAAAAAGAAAGACATTACTCATAAGATGACAAAATACAGCAGAGGATGTGCGCAAATTTGCATTTCAATTGAATACATCTGAATAATCTCAAGCCTATCAGCGAGAATAAAGGATAACCGACAATAGGGGTCTCCCCCGAATCCTAATCGTCCTCGATGAAATGGCAGTGTGTGAGTGTGTGCGTGAGCCACAGAGGCACACATGTTATCTAAAGTGCTTAACAAGCCTCCACAGACAGGCAGGTAATTACGGGATGAGGTCTTTACAGGCTGGAACGCTCTTCAGCGTACTCGGATGGAGGGGAGAGTCCGGGTGATTATATAAAGTTGTGGTAGCAGGGAGTGGAGTTTACCACAAGGCTGATGTGTCTGCTGCTCTCTTCCCAAAATAAAAAAGAGGGGGGTGGATTACAAATATCTCACAGCTTTTGTTTTCTAAAGACAGCAGGCCTTGAGGGGGCGGTCTGTCCTCAATACTGAGCAGACCCCCCCTCCCGGACTACCTTCTGCTCTCTCTGCATTAATCGATTGAAACTGAGAAGTGAATATTTGCAATGTGAGTATTTGCACTCCCTCTGTGTTGTCTGTAATTTGACTGCTGTGATTAGAAATGTCAAAATGAGGAGAATCACAGGACTTACGACTTTATTTTGGTGACTGAAATTAAACAGAAGTAAATGGAAAATCAGGATTAAGTCTTTTTTTTTTGGCTGTCCTCGTGCTGACATTTGAGGAATAAATGATCTCAAACCTGCCTTCATATTTGTGTCCTGATAGCTCACCTGGTTGATCTGTGCCCCATGTTGAATGAGTCCCTGGCAGACAGGTCATTTATTACCACTAATTGAGAGAGTTACTGCTCCAAGAAGTAGTCCTACTTTTTGATTTTAACAATTGAAATGTAACATGTTCATTGGTAGATGGATTTTGTTACCTTCACACAGAGCCCTCACCTTTTTCCATTCTGTTTGCTAAACTAACCTGCTGGCTTTTGCTTCATATCTACAGGTGAGATATGAGAGAAGTGTCAGTCTTCTCAAAAAAGGTTTAGCACTAAACAAAAAAAAAGGAACGCAAAACTCGTTTTTGTTTGTATTTTTTTACAAGCTAGACTTAATTCTCTCTTAAATCTCAGCTGTAAATTTGCTAAAATCCTTATTATGGCTACCATACACTAGAAGACTTTGAGAAGAGGTTTTGACACCCTCTCACACCTTAAGACAATGCGAGTTTTTAGTCACAAACCATAAGATTTAGCAATGACTGATCACCTTGCAGGGTCACAGTATACAACTACATTTGTTTTGAAATGATTTTACATCCTGCTCCTGGTGGAAAATAATATACTAAACTCCCTGTAAGAAATATGACTTATTAACCATATGTGTCCACACAACTCTAGAAACAAGATAAAATACCTCATATGCTGTCAGTATTCTTGACAATCCACCATCAATATAATCTATAAAGATAAAATGTATATTCGTTCAAACGTTACATTTTGTATTTGGTTGCCTCAACTTACTACCAGCCTCTGTTGGTTAGCTGCTGTTAGGGGATGAAGAACAAGGGAATGATAGGCAAGCTGCTTCAAAAATGAAGATTTCTCGCTAAATAAAGTGTTGGTTGGTCGGTCAGATATAAAATCAAACACCGACTCATGTTCACCCCAAAGCTCTACCAGTTTCCCCTCTTTTTGCAAAGAACAAGTGAACCGAGACTTGTTCGCATTCTTATTGTATAGTCTCCTCCGTGTTTACTGTCTACCCAGTTTGCCGTTTCCTTTTTGGTGCTGGAGAAAGCACAGCTATAGGTTGTTATTCGTAATGTCCATGTTATTGAACTTCAGTATTTGTGTGAGCCAAGACTAAAAAATTATGATAATTTTTGAGATGTTTGATTTTAATGTAACATCAAGACTAGAAGAAGACAGCTTGGACTGAGTTTTAATACTACCTAACACCAAATGCTCCTGATTACAGGAGGGTTTTATTTTTCATCGAAAATTTATCTTCTATTTATCTTTTTTTTTTTTTTGGTCACAGTTACCCCGAAGAATTAGTCAGTATCTGGTGTAACCACGATTTGCCTCATGCATGCAGATGAGCTTCCCTAAGACAGATGCTGGGCGGTTTTTGCATCAGCTGTTTGGTTGACTCAGACGTTCTTGCAGGTTTAGATGCTGGAAGTAGAGCTCCTGAGCTGATGTGATTTCACATGGTCTGCATTTGTGTGACTGGTAGAATATACCACCAAATTCACAAAGGTGACATTGGAGATGACTTATGTTAGTGAACAGAACATTTAGTTCACAGACAACAGCTCTGGTGGACATTTCTGCAGTCAGCATGCCAATGGGTACGCTCCCTGAAAAACTGTGTTGTATAATAAAACTGTGGCCTTTTATTGTGACTAACCAGAGGCACACCTGTGTAGTAATGATGCTGTTTAATCAGCGTTTTAATGCCACACCTGTCAAGTGGATGGATTATCCTGGAAAAGGAGAAGTGCTCACTAACAGACTTGTGCAGCTAAATTTTTAGACCAAGTCTTGTGTGCATAGAAAAAGTCATAGACCTTTCATTTAAGCATGTGAAAAATAGGAGCAAAAACAACAGTGTTTACATATTTGCCAAGCACAGTTCATCTGCTACTCAGGTGGCTTCATAAGGGTCATCAAAACTATAATTATTCCTCATTGTCCACTTACTTCTGTTTGTTTGGGTCAAAACCTGTAAACATATTAATTTCAGACCCTTCAGTTGCCACATCCTGCAGGATAATGTCGATATGACCAATGGCACCCTGGCGGAAAGTGGCTCTGAAATTGTTGCCTCTGACTGTTGACCTTCAGCAGCATTACTGGCAGCGACGGTCATTTGTCATGTATGGTCCAGTCTCTCTGCTGAGCACAACAGCGGGCGATACACAGCACAGCTCATTCAGCTTTTCCTTGGCTTGAGATGAAACAAAACTTCTGAAACGCACTGCAGTGTGTGCCAGCCTGCAAACTTCCTCCACTCAATTGACTGAGAGGACTCTGACACACAACTGGCTTTAGAGCGGGACATGATGGACCTCTTGCCTTTTTGAAAATCAACAGCAAACAGCAGCCATTTTGGTTCCACTAAGGACCGCAGTAAGAAAATTGATGACTTCAGAAGCGCCAAACAACCAGACAGAGTTAATCACTGCTAAATTAAGAAGCGCGGAGATAACATCAGACTTTTGTACTTCGGGACAAGTCGCTGTGATTCTTTTTAAAACCCCAGTTTTTCAAACCTGGAGACAAAGCAGTTCTTAGAACAGCTACACGAAATCATTTCAGTCTGGCACAACAATAAAACAACAGTGAAATAATCTTAAATTAAGCAGAAGACTGCACGACATTAAGAAGAATGAGAAGGTGAAAACAAGGTAATGAAACTCCCCCATGATGAGGATGATTTTTTTCGGCCAGAATTGATTAAAAGATTAATTAACTTGGATGAGGGGATAATAAGGGTTCTTCTGAGTAATATATCATCCGTCAAAGCACACACACACACACACACACACACACTCACGAAGGCATGCCATCAAACATAAATGCAGATACACTTCTGTCAGATCATTAATTCATCTCTTTCTGCACACACACACACACACTATGCAGCTGTTGCAGACTTGTGAGCGACTGACTGTTGATATAATGTGCACAGTCAGTCGCCTCCCAGTCCTGGCAGATGTGGCTGTAAGTCTGAGCCGTCTGACCACCACTACCAGCACCACCAGCACACATACAGCCCGGAGGCCTGGTGGCTCACAGCTCGAGGGGGGAGCAGAAGCTCACGGGGACCTCATGATTGATCGCCCTCATGCTGCCAGCTGGAATCTCTCTCTCATCTTCTCTTTTCATCATCGTCTTGTTTCTGTGAAGCTCTCGCACTCAAAATAACAAGGTAGAGATTTCACCTCACACTTCACAGTTTGTTGTTACACGCTAAAGCTCGTTTACACAGCCTCGGAGCACACGGTTTAACTACTTTACATGATTCGTGTGAGCTGCAACATAATAATGGCGAAACTTGTCAGCCATACATACAATAAGCCTGTGGCTGCTAGTTATGCAACGACATACAGTGTTTCTGACATGGCTACATATATATTCCTGATGTTAAATAGGTTTTTGAGAGGGAGGAATGAAGCTGGGAGTCAGGAATATCTTTGTACAACATGCGACCTCCCCCCCTCCCCTTTTAGCTCCTTCACTTTAAATTAGACTCATCACAGGCATGGATGCTCCCTCCCTCGACCCCCATCCTCTATACCTTCCCATCTCCACCTTTAGATTCCCCCTCTTTTCTTCTTCTCCCCTTTCTATTATTATCTCACTGTCAGACTTTCTCAGACACCATTATTCCACCTGTAGGTATGAGAACATCTTTCCCTCTCTGTCTCTCTCTCCCTCGGCTGGTTTTCTTCTTCTCTTGTGTCCTACATACAATGGGGCCCCTGCGGCGGGCTCCGTTCACCTTTAAATAACAAGCTGCTGGCTGACAGGCAGATGGTTATAGTACAGTGGCGCACACAGTAGCTACTCATTAGAGCTTGACAGTCGGCACTTTGTTTTTAGCTAACCACAGTGACAGTGAGGACTACTTGTCAATTAGAGGGGTTATTTTCAGGCAAGCCACGGTTGAGTAAACTTTAAAGTGTGTGTGCAATGGTGTGTGAGTGTGTCAGGTGACAGCACATGTTAAAAGGTGTGAAGGAGCAGGTAAAAAGGTACAAGAACAGGCTGCCACGTGTTGCACCTGTCTGCTGTGTGAAAATAATGCAGAGTGAATGTGCCCGTCTCTCAGTCCAGTTTTTACCGAATCTGCTTTTATGTTCACATGCAGAAGAAAAATAATCATGAACCAAACACAAAGTGAGGACAGAAAGATAGCAATGAAGAGTGAGAGCAAAAGGAAACATTATTTGAAGGTGTAAAACATAAAGGTGCATTTCATGCAGAGAAATAAAAGCTAGAAAAAAAAGGCATATAAATCACACAAAATTAACATTTAAAACATTTTGCAGTAGATTTGACCAGTCTGCATTTCAGAATAACAGAATCAAAATGTGGACTTACCTCACTGATAGCGCAAGTGTGAAACTCCTCATAAAAAAAGAGGGGATTCCAGTGCGGAGAGGAGAGGGAGACTAACTAACAGGTGGCGAAGAGAAGAGCAGAAACTAGAGAGGGAAAGAGGAGGAGGGGGGAGACAAAGAGAGAGAGGGAGGGCGAGAGTAAGCTCTACGTGTATCATTAGAAATTAAATGCATGAATAGTTCAAGTTGATATAAAACGAGGAGCAGAGGGGGGAGAGGAGAGCGGCATGCTGGAGGAGGAAGAGGAGAAGGAGGAGGATGGAGGGAGGGAGGGAGGGAGTCAAGAGGAGAAGAGGGAGAGAGATAGAGGCAGCAGGGAGTTATTACTTGACAGTCTGTTGTGCATGTGACTGTTTTGCCTCACTCCCTCCTGCATCCCCCACCATCACCACACATACACACACACACACACACACATACACACTCACACTCACACAGACACACACTTGTTTTTGTCCCTTAGGAGGATGCTGCATTGACTTGCATCCATTCCTTGAAGACTTAAGCTAACCTTTAGGTATAAGGCTGATGATATTTTACATTTTTTTGTTTATTTCTGACATAAAATACAATATTTGCAACAATAGCAGGAGCTAATCATGTCATTTAAATGGTGTAACTGAGCAGTTGATGTAACCAGCCTGGAAAAATATCTGAACATTCCGAGGTCAGGTTTTCCTTTTATTACCAATTTTATTCTTCATTTTATTATCTGCCAACCTGTGTGAAGAATTAAATCTCTATAGTTGTTGGGAAAAAAAATCAACCATGTCTCTCAATATTAGGGGGAGTTTTGAGCTTGATTTATTACCTGGCAAATAACAGCCTGGGGGAGGTGACTGTGCCCCTAGGGGGGTTTCAGATTTCTGTGCACAATATTGGAGTTAGCACTTCAAATACAGACCTGCAATTAATGTTTACCTTTCGATGGTGGTACCAACATTACGAGCATACTTTCAAGCTAGCAAATGTAATGGTATCTTGTGAAACTAGACCACGTGAGGCATCTATTGGTACAAACCATGTGGGCATAGTTTGTTAGTAAGGGGCAGGGCTGGAGCGATTCATTGATGCAATTGACGCCATCAATTAATATGTCGATTTGCAAAATGTGCGTGGGCGCCCCTTTTAAGCGGCACCTAATCGGAGCATGAATTCCCTGAAGTGAAAGTGTCCTGGAGCGCAGCAGACAGCAGCATGCTGCTTACTTTTTGTTGTCACTGAGCAGGATATATTAAGATTATCAACTGGTGTGACGTGTTTCTAGTCACAGCAGCGTCGCTAATATTACAACATGCATCACTTAACATTATTATTGCCAGTAGAGCAGAGCTGTGTACATGGCTCTGCAGCAGATGATTATGTGTGGGTGGTTGTTTTGGTGTATCCACAGTAGCATGGACAGAGGTCTGTAATAATTTTACTTCTTTTTATATATCTCTTACTTATTCAGTCTCTCTTTCAAACTCGGTGCAGACTGATTTGGATGTTCAAGCGCTGCTTAGATGGAGATGGACGGTAACTAGTGGCAGCTCATCATTGCATCTCACTGGTTGAAGAGCTGATATTATTGTGTCACCCGGGTGTTTTGTTTCCATCAATGCCGATTGGAACCAGAGATGATTAATACCCGTGACTACTGTAGAGTGATTGAGTGTGAATACCAACTGTACACTTTCCCATTGCATTAAAAAGTCAGATGTTAGCGACTGTTAGTGGTTTTTTTGTGCAGTGGGAATGAGGCTCAATGTTGATGTTCTGGTTTTTGGCATTACCAATTATTTGGGCCGATATTTGGCGTTTTGCCAATTATCTGTTTCTGTTTTTTATTTTAATGATTGCTGACCAAATTAAATAAGGCATTTTAACAAAGTTTTGTGTTGGAGTTTGTTATGTTCCAAATTCTTAATATTGTAAATAATGTAAATACATATCGTTTCCAAATATCGGTTATCGCTCTCATTAACAATTAATAATCAATATCTGTACCGGCCCTGAAAAACAATTATTGGTTGACTCCCTAGTACATATTTCACAAACAAGTCCCTATATTGTTAGATACAAGTACACACACAGACAACATCTCCTATTAAATGGCAGGCTTTGTACTAATTTTACATGGGAAAAAGACATCTAATTAAATCTCTTCTCATCTTTTTGTCCATGTTAATTTCAAACTAATACACTGTGTCTAAATCTCTCTGTCGTCTCCCAAACACACACACACGGTCTCTTCAGTCTCAGTTCCTCCATATAATTAGGCTAATGGTTCATGAGTCAGTGATAGACAAGGGGAAACATGCTATTTGCCCCTTGCTATTGAAGAGACAAAATTGGTGTTCTCTTTGTGTCTCTGTCACTTTTTATCTGACTTGTTCTTAATTCTTTCAGTTTCAAGTCTACACTCTCCAAAACTACCCGTCTATCAATAAGAGGAGCCAAGAGGCTGTCACACACAGTGCCGGCTGCTGAATAGACTTTCTGCAGCTTTTTTTTTGGGTGTTATCTTCAACAAATGCTTGATGTATTTGTTCTGCGGTGTTCTTGGTGTCTCTCTCCTTTCTTATCTCATGCCCCTCTTCAGTTCCTTCGTTCTCTGCTACTGTCACAAGGACACAAAGGCGCAGAAACACAAACACACACATGTATGTTCTGGACCCATTAAATTGATGTCATAGTACAGACATGCATGAATGCATTAACACGGCAATATAACGCAGCCTCCAGAGAACGCTGACTCCCACTCCTTCATACAGCTCATGCCACACCCGTTTGCACCATCACACACACAGATGCACACTGTAAAGCCACCACTCTGCCAACTCTGTGAAAAAAACACTTCAGTGTACAATTTATATGTATATAGGGCGTAAAACCCTTATATCATCATTTTGGGCTCTATGCCACTTTCCTCCCTCTCATCCTCCCCTTTGTCATATCTCTGCTCTCCTGCCTCCTGTTTATGAAGACTGAAAATCTCCTCATTATAAATGCATAGTCGTTACGTGCTCTCTCCACACCAGTTATGTCGGGGACGGGGGCTTGTGCTTCAGTGAAAACAGCTGACCAAAACAGAGTCCACAATGGCCCTGACAAGAACAAATGACATCAGCGAGCCAGTCCGCCCTCGTTACACACAGATGACAAATACAGACAGGAATGATTTTTCTATTTATGAAATGGAAGTCACAAATCGACAGTCTATACATTCTGTAGGCCTATAAACAATAAAAAAAGGCCTATTAAGCTATACATTTTAAATGATTATAATGATATTAATTTCACACAGATTTAATTTTGTTATACTTGCACTATTTGTTTAATGTATGTTTGTTTAGTATTCTACTTATACATATTTGGTATACCTTTTCATTTTATTTTTGAATTTAAAAAGATAACTCACATTATTCAATGTTTCTGTAACCATGTCAAGGCAAGGCAAGGCAAGGCAAGGCAAGTTTATTTGTATAGCACATTTCAGCAACAAGGCAATTCAAGGTGCTTCACACAGAACATTGAAATACAACAACAGGGGGAAAAGAAACACATTTAAAACATTATAAAAGAAGCATGTAAAAGGTGATTAAAAACAGCAAGTAGGAAAACAACAGATAAAACCCAAAAATATAAAAACACATATATTAAAATAAGAGTTGCAGTGCAGAGTTTCGAATGTCAGTGTAAGCGAGCCCCGTGTTCGCTTTCTACACCTTACCATGTACCTCCTTCCCCTAATCCTAACCATCCCTGCAATAATGTGCATTTGTTGATTTTCAGGGGTTTGTTGCTATCTGCTTCTGTTGCCTAAACATAACCACGTGCAGCGTAATCCCACCATGTGCTTGAGTTGAAATCACAGTAGTGGCATCTTGGAACGTAAAGAGCAGTAGCTTAATCTAATCATAATGGAGTAAAAAAAAAAAAGTAGTGTTAACAGTAGGTTAGTCTTGCTAAATGCTAACTAGCCTAGCTTAATAGAGTAGCATCAACTATCCATCTCATAACCCTCCAACCTGGCCAATAAGTTGCACATGAAACACTGCAAAAGACTTTAATTAATGGCCAACCAGCATGTACGTTCTGCGCTTATGTTTGATTCAACATGCTGAGTTGGTAATAAAGCCAACAAGGGCCAGTTGTACGGGACACACTGCAGCGATTGCAGACGCTCACCAACTGCTCAACACTGACCGATGGCCGCCTGTTTCCTTTGCGTATCAGGACCTTAAATGTAGGCATTTGTAATTAAAAAATAATTAATGGAACTAGCTCATCAGTTTAAATGGACAAATAATCTGAGGATGAAACATTAACATTTGTTTCATTTTTTTATAGATACTGCACTTTCCTTGTGACTTTAAGATCGTCCAAATATAGAGTGCGGTATCTAAATGTCTTTTAGGTTTTGTCAGTATGAAAAACATTAAAAAACTGTTTAAGGCAGATGCTGGGCAAAAAAGAAAGCAGCAGACAAAATGAAAAGGTCCTGCACACTGTCACTCCCTTAATTGCAATTTATTAGCACATCCACAAGAAGAGTGGTTTTGTTGGTGACATTTATTAATAGCTAGCAAAAAAAGGCATAAAATTAGCACCCATTATCTCTTACACGATTTGGCTCGAAGCCTTTTTCTCACTGAATCTTTCTGCACTTAATGCTCTTTGACTTTCTAAGACAGAGCAGCATTAGTAATCAGTTTAATCTAAATAAAGCTAAAAGATATAAAGGAATAGTGCACAAGTGAGCAAAAATAAAAGCTTACAATTGATTGCAAGTATATTTTAGATAGATAATACTTTTCCATGCATTTCCATACAAACACGTGCATACATGGTACAAACAAGTAAGCCATACAAAATGCATATCACTTTCACCTAAGACATAGAATAGAACATTAATACAAAAGAGGCAAAGGCATGGATTGGCATTCGACACAACACAGGCTGAATTTTGAATCATGAGGAGGTTACTTATTTAAGGCTCGTATGGCTGAGGGAACAAAGCTTTCGCTGAAACGAGCCCTTCCTTAACGGCGTCCAGAAGGAAGGAGGCTAAAGTACTGGTGGAGTGGATGATCTGGGTTATGTGTGATTGCAATATCCTCATGTATATGGATGTCACATACACATAATAGCCTACAAGTATAATAAAGAAAAACCTCACACAGAACATATTTATGTAAGACAAATACAAAAAGACAGCACAATATGTATATATTGCAGAACAACACATTTGATCATTTCACAACACAGTATGTCCTTCCTAAAGATTTTTAATAGGGATAAACTGGCAGAACAACCAGCTGTGAAAATGAAATCATGCCAAGCACAGATAAGCAGAATAAACAAAAAAAACAGGAGAACTCCAAGGTCCTTTTTTCTCTGACTCTCAGCCATGTGACTGCAAGGTCAGCGCATACTGATCGGAAAGAAAAGACTTGAGCTTCTCACAACACACTGCTTCTTCAGTATTGTCACTCATTGAGATGAGCTGCCCTGATGCCTTGCATGAGTCACTGGCATATTTATGTGTGAAATGAAAATGCTAGCACTGCGCCTTTATGTTAGAAATGAAAAGAGGGAAGAGACTGATATCGACATTGTCTTGAGGAATACAGGAGCTGTTCTGATGACAGATAGGAGAGTTAAGTATATTCATATAAAGACTCAATTTGTAAAAGAATGTTTAGAAAAGGAGGTGAGGATGTTCAGTTTTCGTTTTTTAATTCTTTGCAGAACTCATAAATGCAGGAGTAATTAATACGTCTCACAAAAGTAGATTGCTGACATTTTTAACCCAAAATAAAAAATGTAAAGGAAGGAAAATTCCAGCAGTATCCTATCATGATTCAGGTGATTAATACCTTTCAACAAAACACTTCAAATTCTTTAATCAATAAAGTTTGTTCCTTTCATCTAATGACTCGATAATCCTTAAAGATCTAGGGGAAGCACACGCTCGAGGCGAAAAATATATATTCTTTTATTATATTACCTCATAAGTCCAGTCAAAGAGTGTGAAAGAATAAATGAAAACAGCACAAAGTTTTAGCCTCAAGCGTGTACTCTTCTGAACTGAACATCTAAGCAAGGTTCATGTGATTTTACTGCATATACCGTAAGATGTGCATTTACTCACTGCAGTGCATCCTGGGCACTGTCCCAGTTATCTTTTCTATTTTTCCAGCTCATCCCCTATGGAGCTTTACATCAAGAGACAGAGAGTCTCTGACTAAGGCACGCAGGCAGCCCACTCATGTCAGTTGGTTTGACTGAAGGAAACAAAACATATCTTAAAGCTGTTTCATTTAAAGTTGTTTTCGAGGGAGTCGTGTGATGAGAGATGTCAGTCAGTCAGTGAGCGGCCTTGGTTGCCATACGGAGACGAACCGCTGGAACAGTCACGGGGGGCAGAGGACAAGTTTACATGAGTGCATGACCGACTGTGCCGTGTGCAGATGTCTGTGCAGCCGCTTATGAACCCTGCAGCCCATAATGTGCAGATGCAGGCATGTTTGTGTGTCTGTGGCCTTTACATTTGCTCATGATAGAGGGATGTGATTGTACAGTATGCCAACAGCTTCCTCTGTGTACTAATGTAATCATGTACCTTCAGCTGTGTGGGGAATAGAGCTGAAGGTTTATTAGATAAGCGCTATATTGCAAAGATTAATATCTTGGAGATGTGTAATATATATGAGCCTGCAGGCTGTGACACATTAACGTAAACTTTGTGGAAAAAGCAGAAATTAACAAGACTGCACAGGTTTTTTCAACTTCGCAAACATTTTTATCGCGTTTGGTGTGAAAATGGCATTACAGTTGCATTGTGTGACTTATTACTTATGTACTTATTACTTATTTTTCAAAGTATTTCTCATGTGGCAGAAATGTAACAGAGCTTGAAGTGAATATTGTGTTTCGGATGTTATTATCACACCGTCCGTTGTCCGTCCCATTCTTGTGAAAGCTATATGTCAAGAATGCCTTCATGCATTCTTGAGCTTTCAAATGTATTCAAATTTGGCATAAACATCCATTTCCGCTCAGCAATGAACTTAGTTGATTTTGGTGGTCATAGGTCAAAGGTCAAAGTCACTGTGACCTTGTCTGTCTCATTTTTGTGAAGACGATATTAAAATTTGGCACAAACGACCACTTTGATTAGACTTTGGTGGTCGGAGATCAAAGGTCAAGGTCACTGGGACTCTCTCTCCAGAAATTCTACACGACAAAATTTCACACAAAAGTATAATAGGATAAAATTATATTTTATATCCAAAACGTCAAAGGTCAACTTCACTGTGACGTCATAATGTTCTGACAAAAACACTTTTCTGGCCAGTACTTAAAAATATGATTCAACCCTGTCTTCAATTGTCAATATAGGCTAGATTTAAAAAAAAACATCATATGTTCGAAGATTGGTTTCATCCAAAGAATACCAGTTTAACTTTTTTCTTAAATCACAAACAACCTCAGGCTCAGTTGAAATCTAATGTATATTCTGTTGCTATCATAAAACAATGTTAAATTAATGTTAACAGCTTTATTATTGAGTACTTTGAACTTTATTCATGATATTTATAAACATCATGAGTCCTGCATCATTTAAATCTCACACAGCTTTGCATACATCCGCTAACAAAATGCAAGCTGACAAGCTGTTATGTCAGCAATGTCTAATTCTGATCTAATGCAGAGCGCTGTCGCTTAAAATGGGAGCAAGGCACTGAATTGTTTTGTTTTTTTTATCTCAAAAGTGCATACATACAGCCTGAGGTGATGTGCAGCCAGCCACATTCAAAACAGAATTGTATTAAACGTACATTGATATGCAAAAATGCTTGAAAGGGCATTTGAGATGTTGGTTTGTAGTGATCATTAAGCCATTTTACAGTAGTATTGCCGGGCTAAAAAAAAAACCAAATGAAAATTGTCTCTGTGCCAAACAACCTCTTATTCTGTCTGCAAATTAACCATCTGACAGGAAAGTGAATCAAAACTTGAACTTGTGTCCCTTGCTGATCTGAAGGGTTTTTTTTTTTTTTTTTGGCCGTGTGAAAAAATACACCGCTGAAATGACTTACATGGTAGGTTTCAAGGCTTTAGTTTGAATTTTAAAGGGACAGTTAACCCTAAAATCAAAAATACATATTTTTACCCTCACCTGTACTGCTATTTATCAGTCTAGATTGTTTTGGTGTGAGTTCCCGATTGTTGGAGATATCTACCGTAGAGATGCACCATCATCTGAGTGCTCTAGTTCCATTAAACTCAAGAGAGGCCAGACATCTCCATGGTGGATATCTCCAACACAACACCAGAACAATCTTCATTGATTAATAGCACCACAGGTGGGAAGAAAAAAATGCATTTTTGATTTTGGGGTGAACTGTCTCGCCAAGTTATCCACCAGTTTTGGTGATTGTATCTGACCAACTGGTTTTTATCTGGAGATTAATGTGTGTGAATTACGATAACAGGGAATGGAACTGATTTGTAATCAGAGGACGACATCTGATGAGATGAATTTCGTATGGAAATAGCCGACATGCTAATTTAAATGGTGACAGACAGGGTTGCAAAGTAACATGCATGAAACAAGACCCTAATTATATAAAACCTGATAAATAAACATTTACAAAACGTCATGTTGACACGAGAGGTGCTGTTTTTTTCATGATCATTTGGCTGCTTTATTACATGACGAAAGCTCGGGGCTGCGATCAACAAGCCGTTGAAGTGTTTAAAAGTGCAGTGTTAATGAATTATACATTTGAGCAGGAGGAAGACACAGAGACGAGAAAAGAGACAAACCGGGAAGAAAGGAAGAAAATGGTGGGAAGAGAAGAAGAGATGAGTTGTCAGATAAACGTCTCTGAAGACGAGAGTCGTCATAATCGTTTCAGAGAATTTAAATTGTCTTTCATTATCTCATGAAATCATCGGAAACACTGGATATAGGAACACGAGAGGCCCTCACCAGAAAATGGCCAAATAATGAAATCATCTAGAAAATGCATCACAGCGGAGACTCAAGTTATTCTGGCTCTGTTGAGATATTGATTTTACATATCAGGGACACCTCCTCCCCTCTCATAATGCTTTTGAAAATCCTTGGGGATTCAGGATTTATTGGGGAAAAAAAAGGTGCAGTGCCTTTGTTTAAGCAAAGCAAGTCTTTGGTGCACTGTGCAACATTTTGCTTCATTAACACATGAATTTTTTTTAACCGCCTTAAAAATAGACACCATAAAAACATCCACATCCATTCACACATTACTTTACAATTTACACAATCAGCATCCTTCTCCATTTACACCTCATCCTCATCTACAAGGAACATTCATTTTGTATGAATTATTGCAGCTCTTGTGGAGGAAAATGTTTACCATCTCCTATCAAAGATCTTGATCTGGATTTGTTTTGGAAGTTAGTGACAGAAGAACGCAATATATTTTAAATATTCTTTTTCTTTCTTTAAACAACTGTTTTCAGGATGCATAGTGTTGAGGTGATATATCTATTTGGCTATTTGACGGAATCTTGTTTTATATTTATATCAGCATTGCTTAGTTTTACCATTTGATCTCTTTTGTTTTCACTGTGCAGGAAGCACCGTGGCGCCTGCTTCCTGTTCACAAACTCTCGCCATTACAGTGAAACACAGCGTTAAAATATGTTTCTGAAAACATATTAGGAGACAAATCGGCAGTGCATTAACAGATTTATGTTCAGATTTATATTTTAGGAACACTGCCTAGTTTTCCTCTTTGGTCAGATTTCGGGATTTCGGCTTGCTGGCGGTGGCATGGTTGGTGAGCTATACAAAAATGTGGAAGTACTGCCTGTATTTTCAGCAACAGCCCCGACTCCTCCAAATTACGTATTTTACGTCATTTCCTGGGGGGAGGAGGGATATCTAGGCACTGATTAGATGGAGAGAGGGTTACCAAAATTCATCTACACAATCTACCGAAATTGTTTTGATACAAAGCTGGTTGAAAATTGGCAAAATGTCCCTTTAAAATTGTAACATGATGATAAGGAAACAAAACTTTGTTGTAGTCACTAAAATGAATTCATATATTTATGGAAAACCACATTTCACAATGTATTTCATAAATCAAATAGATGCATCATGTACCAGTCTAAGGGGAGAAGGGCCAGTAATAAAACACTTCTTACTTTTAAATGGCTAACGTCACTGCCAAACTTTGCCAGACAAAATGTGCACAGGCTCTTCTAGTCTGCGTGCCATGAATAATTTGTATCTAATGTGGCAGACAAAGACATCAAGAAGAACTATACAGAAACACCCAATCTTCTTGCCAATGGTCTTGTAGGTCATACAGAGGTATCAAATCAAGACTGTTTCACAATGAGTTAAAAGCTCCTTGATATAACCAAATGTTAAACGACAATAAAAGTGTCTAATTTAAAGGTGGGAAAACAAGACAAATGAGAAGGCAGTGACATAAGGCAAGACCCTATTTAGTCGAGCAGAGCTTTCCAATCTGAATGATTCAGTCTGAGGAGTAAAAGCTCTTCAGAATTGGTGAAATTAGATCTGTCAGATGACGACCAAGTCAAGTGATGCCTGGAACATCAGCTTCAAGAGTGACCTTTCATTATCCAGTAGTGCACTTATGCTTTCATAGCAAAGCTCACAGGACCGAGCCAGACTGGCATAAAGAGCTTTGCTCTAATAGATTAAGATTTATGTCAGACTTGGCTGAAAGTTGGAGGATCTGAAAACAAAAGTTTTTTTGCTGGCTAGGTGACAGAAAAGGGCTTGTGGAAATAGTTCAACATTATTATCCTTATTTGCTTGAGAGCGTATCCCAGGGTCCTACAATCCCCAGTTCAATATCCTCTTAACAGGACACATTAAGGAGGCTTGTAGGAGGGTTATGTACTCATTAATGTTTTGCCCCAGGTTAGATGTTTCTGGAATGTTTACCTGGCTCAACATGTTGAAATCACTCACATCCAGCTTATAGCGAATGTCATACTACTTATTCCTGGGGAACTCTTATTGAAAATCATACTGTTGGGATTCCTAAAAGCACTGGTTTATAGATATAGAAACACAGATGCATATTGGGGAGGTCAAAATCTGCTAGTAAACAAATACATGGGTATTGAGAGATTAAGTAACTCACTGAATTGTGAACAGATTATCATGAAATCTGTTTTGTTATAAACATTGGAGAGTGAATATGATAGTGGTTAGTTGTTTGAATTAATTTAAGTTACTGGAGGCAATCTAATCAGCTATATGACAAATGGTAATCTTCTGAATAGCCACAACACTGAGACATGCAGTCTCCGATTTATGAATAAGCAACATCCAGTGATGGAGTATAACAAAGTGCATTTATTCAAGTACAGTACTTAAGTGCAATTTTGAGGCACTGGCACTGGTATTTGTTTTTTTCTGCTACTTAAATTTCCATGCAACTTTATGTAATTCATCTTCATACTTCCACTTCATTTCAGAAAAATTACACATGAAATAATCTACACAAATAATGTATCATGTACATCAGAGGGCTAATGTGGAGCATCAACAGCAGATGTCTGTATCACTGATGGTCTTTTTCAATAAGACCAGCTTTCTATGTGATGCTGCCATTAATTCAGAATGAGATGATTTTGATACTGCTACTTTACACAAATACTAGAGATGTGTAACTTAAATAATGACATTCATTTGATTGGATTAACTGACTGGGGGTCGCAGAAGAAAGGCACCAGGTGACCAATTTCTCTTTAAATTTTAAACAACTTCATTTAATTCAGCTTCATACTTCTACTACAATACATTTCAAGAACATAATGTTTTCAGTAAAGAATATGAATGCCTCCACTACCACTGTTAAAGATGTGGCCTTATTATGGAGATGATTTTTTTGACTCTCTGGTGCAATTTACACAATAGCAGGGAGAATGGATTTGCTACAATTAAACCTGCCAGCTTTATTATTATACATGTGTAATGTTTCTGAAATGTAGTGAAGCTGCATGAAATTTAAAGTAGCAGAACATGCACATACTCAAGGAAACTGCCAGTACCTCAAAATTGTACTGAAGTACTGTACTTGAATAAATGTACATGTTCAACTCCATCACAGGGTGTTGCTTATTCATAAGTCGGAGCCTGCATGTCCCAGTGCTGTGGCTATTTAGAAGATTACTGTTTTGTCATAGAGCTGATTAGATTGCCTGCATAAACTGAAATTATTCAAACAAGTAACCACTATCATGCTCACTGTCCGATGTTTATAACTAAATACATTTCATGATCTTGATCTTTTGGCTCTTAAAGTCAACAATATGACACCCATACAGACGCAGTGATCTTAGAGCAGCAGCCAAAGAGGTATCTACATTTCTATATCTATGACGCCAGCAGTGCGGCTGCTCTAACCTGATAACAGGAACGAAATAAAAAAAAAAAAAAACAGGTTGCATGATGCACGTGCTGCTCTTGCAGGCAGCGTGGGGTGCAACTGTCTCCTGGTTGTAGCTTCATGTTTAACAGACAGATACGGTATCATTCTTCTTATTTCATTTTCAAGAGAATCCAAATTTGTGTATTTCCCCCAATGTCGATCCAAAGTAGGTTTCTTCTCATTCAACTTTGGAGAGAATCCAAATTGATGCATTTCCCAAAATGTCAATTGGCCATGAAATCAATCTGCAATCCCAGCAGAAGCAGTGAAATTGAACATGTCCGAGGTTTTACAAAACAGACATCCACTGTGCTAATCCATTTAGGTTCAATCACCACTGTGAGGCCAAGTTTACAGCACAGTGCCTGGAGGCTGCAGGGGAAACAGGGCACCAGTGACACATCTACACACACCACACCACATGCCGTTACAGATTCATGTATGCACACACACACATTACTCACTCTAGTTCCCTCTGCCCCCATATGCACACAAATGCCTGCTCTCACACACACACACATATACACGCATTGACACCCCCATAAACAGTGTTAAATCTCCAACATGCACAGCCCCAATTGTAATCTGACAGCCAGTTGCTAAGCAACACTGGAACTTGTAATAGCACTCGGGTATCATGGTCTGCTGTGGTTGGGGGTGAGGGTGTGGATAGGGGTGCCGGGTGAGGAGGCTGCAAGTTTTTTTTTTTTTTTTTTTTTTTGAGAGGTAGCCTCTGGGGGTGAGAACGACCACGGTCGCTTCAAGTGATGGAGGCTTATTGGCTCCTCCTCCGGCCACCCAACCATCTCTTTAACCATCATGGGACCCAACAGTCAACACTAATGACATTTCTGACAGGAGCAATTCTACAATAGGGGTTACGATGTTGGACAGTAGGGACGGATGACCAGATGTAACTGCCATTTATTTTTCCAGTATGTTCCAACAGAAGAATAGGTAGGAGAAAGTATTTGGGAAACTGAAGAGATATTTATTTAGATAGGTATTTTATTGTTTTTAAAAATATATAAACAGAAATTTAGCAGGACATGAAAGCATCAATATCATAACCACACTGCACCTAGCAACAGCAACAAAATTAAAAAATGTTCACATTTTAAAATGTAATGGCAGTGCAGTGGCTATTTGTCAACTGTTTTTTTTTTTTTTTTTTAAGTTGATCTACACAAAAAAGAAAATCAAATCAGCAACCTATATCTACTTTGGTAGTCAATCGATCATCATCTTTAACAGAAAAACTCACAAAACATTTAAATATTGATCAAGCAGTGAAAGAACCCCGAAATATTTAGTTTATATGTGACAAAGAAAATCTGCAACCTTCAAATTGGAAAAGCTGGAATAAGAGAATGTTTAGGATTTAAAAAAAAAAAAAGACTATAACGATTGATCGAGCAGTCTGCTACATCTTTGAGAGAAAAGCTGAATGCTATTGAAAATAATAAATATCACAATATTTTTATTAAACCTCCACCACACTGATAAATTGGTGTGAGGAATTGGTCAGTGTAAGGAGAAGCAGTGTCTTATCCAACTGGAGGAAGGGACTTGGTTTTGTTGGCATCGCCCATCCTCCTTTTAGACAGCCGCGGCTGCCGACACTTTACCCCCGCCCCCATGAGATGTACTCTTCAGCTCCATCTCTCATCCCTAAGAGGCAACCTGGGAGCAAGTTTGTCAGGTTTAGTCAGGCTTACTGTACCTTCTGCCTGTCGCCAAGCAGAACTAACCACCCCAGTGGAGGAGCAGTGCTGCTTACTGGAGCTCAACAGTGCCAAAGGGGGCAATTTAAAAAACATTATAATCACATGAGGAGAAATGTCTCTGGCTTGATAATTAGCAGTGGCGAGTGGGGGATATCTTTGATGCTGTTTGGTTTGGCTGCAGTGCAACAACATAATGGGCTTCTTCATTATCCTCTTTCCAGCTGTCTCCGAAGCACTTTCAGGAGGAAGGGAAAACATACATTCATAATTCATGCAGGTTTTAGGGTAATGGTCTTTTGTCGAAATTCATTCATAACCATCCATATCAGCACTGATGTTTTCAAGTGCTGCAAAAAAAATGATCAATGCATGTTATAAATAGCAGAAAAGTTGAAAAAATAGTGTGATAATTTGGGAAAATCCCAGTCTATATGTTAAACTAAGCCAAGTGGTTGTAGCCTTATATTAATCTGAGAGCTATGAGAGCGGTATCAATCTTCTTATCTAACTTTCTGTAAGAAAGGAAATGCCCAAAATGTGGAACTTGGTTAATCAGCTGCCAAGAATAGTTTAGACCAGTGAACCATGTTGGTCAGTAGGTCAATTTTACCGCTCCACCAGGTCACAGTGGTGAGTAAACTGCCTATTTTTGAGCTGCAAACCCCACTTAGCATTATAATACCATACTATACTAAATAGATAGTGCTTTAAAATGCAGTGCTAAAGCTCACTGAGTCAATAGAGCGCCAGAATAACTAAAAGGCTTCTTGTATTTCAAATTATTTTGCATTAGAGTGCTGTGTGCAGCTAATCAGTGTGACTGTTTGGGACCTGGACTGAGATTTTCATTCAGCAGCCAACAGCCATTACTGGTGCAGTCTATGTTTTCTCATCCTCTCTGGAGCACTCATGCTCAAACACACACGCTCACAATGCAGCAAGGTCCCTCAGCAACAACAATAGTGATACAATGACAAAGTCTAAAACTGTAGGCACCCCCACAGTCCACCCAGGCATATCTGCACATGGACCATTTGCTCTTATTTCACCATTGTGCTGCTCTCCAGCTCTGCTCGCCATCAGCCTTTATGGCCCCTGACAACTCATGTGACAAATAACCTCCAGGCTTCATCAGTCCTGATACCTCCGCTCCCACCAACAATCTCCACTTTCTCTTTGATGATAATCATCAGGTCGCGAAGACTGACCATGTGAATCAGCCACGGGGAATCACTGTTTGGCATCGAGATCCACCAGCTGCCAGCGTCAATCAGCAAGTCTGTTTCAAGGCCACTGTTTGTGTGTTGTAGTGAAACCATGCCACCGTGTGGAGGGAATAGCTTCAGAGAGCATCAGATTGATGAGCAGATCACAGGTTTTGGAAGTCTAAAGCTGGATATAGGATTCGTGATTTTAATGCGGCGTAAAGGTTTATTGATCCCTGGAGGAGAATCCTTTTTTACTTTTTTTCCTTCACCTTTGGGTCAGAGCACTGGGTCAGATGCAAAACACCCATGTCTCGCTCAAGGACATGTTACCAGGATGGATGCTTGCTGTCACTGCAGCTGGGAGGCGAGACCTTTGGTAGAACAAGCCTCTTGATACTCACATCGCCACCCTGCTGCACGAACTGCAGTCCAGATGGGGTATTTTAAATTTCTGTGTCAAACATTCAGAGATCACATCTGGTTCCCGGGGGAATATGAAGCAGATGCTGTCTTTCTGTGCAGTGGGTACAGCCTGCACTGTGTGAAATCAGAGATTTAGTTTTTAGCTAAATAAGTTGGTGGTTCAACCTGGCTGACTTATTTGTGGGTCAATGATGTTTGGATTAATGTTTAATACCAGAGGACAGTGTTTTAAAATCTAGCACTTAGACTTGGATTTAAGGGATACATGGATATAGTTATACAAGTGAGAAAACTAAATAAACTCTATCCCCAGAGAAATGTCGCAAGCTACAAGAAAATGGCAAAAGTAGCTTGCTACTTGCAAAGCTACTTTTTTCTTTTAACTTAATGTCAAATTGTCATTATTTTATTGATAATAAAAACTGTCAGTCAAACAAATATGCGGAAAAAACTTTGTGACATTTGAACATGTCCTCCAATAACATCATCAGAAGGCCTGTTGCTCTCTCTCTTTCTCTCTCGTCTTCCTACTTAAGTCTCGGCCACACTCAGAGAGGGAAAACAATTCATCACTTTCCATAGACTTTTGTTGCGTGAACATGTCTTCTTGCCTTTTCTGTCTGTTAGCAAACAACAGAAAAATTCCTAAAAAAAAAGCCTGCTTTGTAGTTTGATGCACTCGCAACCGTTTAAAGAACCCTGAACTGAGTTTTATTATTATGATGGACTTTTTACGACTATCATCTAAGTGAAATGTGTCATATTTGTACTCAGTAGTTGTGTTCACTCTCTTACTCTTGTGAGGTTGGTAGTGTATACTGCCAAATAAACAGTAGTGTCAATGAACGTTCAGTTCATGGGCAACAGCTCTGGTGGACTTTCCTCAAAACTTGCAAAATCTGTGGCATCGTGTTTGTGTTGATCAAACAGCACATTTTAGAGGCTTTTACTGTGACCATCCCAAAGCACACCTGTGCAGTAATGATGCTGTTTAATAAGCATCTTGATATTCCACACTTGTCAGGTAGAAGGATTATCTTGGAAAAGGAGAAGTGCTTACCAACATGGATTTGAAGAAATTTGTGACAGTTTTTTAAAATTTGAGAGCAATATGTCTATTGTGTTCATGACAAAAGTCTTAAATCTAAACGTGTGAATTTTTTTTTGCTGAGTATTTTATTTTGCAATTTTACAGCTTCACAACAACAATAAACAAAAACTTTACAATAAACAAAACCAGCATGTTTTTAGAAACAGTTCACATATAACAGAGAGCAAGCAGCAAACAACTACTACTAAACTACTAAACTACTAACTACTAAAACTACTAAAACTACTAAAATGAAAACAAGAAACAGCTGCCAGAAAACATAAATGCAGCCTTCAAGCCATTATATACATATATACATTTGTTCAAAACAAAACACAGCAAAACAGACTGAATAACTAAGTTTAGGTGACACCCACTCAGACCATTGACCCTCTATGAAAACGAGGAAAAACTTCAATTAAAAGCCAAAGGCAAAAAAAAAAAGAAACCTCTTGGGCCTACACAAAGAGGGACTTTTTTTTTGTTGAAGTTTTTCCTCTTTTCTTTCAGGTAATGGATGGCACCCATTAGCTGAGCGTGCCTCTTTGAGTGTGATGTCTCATCTTAACGTTTGGATCGTTTGCTGCTTTCTCCCTCCTCATCATCATCCTGCCATGACCTCTTTCTATATCCTCTTGGTCGAGGGCTCTTCTCTCCCTCTACCTCTTTCTCCTCTTTGTCAGACTCTTTTGTGGCACTTGCATCTTTAGCCGCATCAATATTGCTGCTGTAGTAAGCAAGATCATGGCCAGTTGTGACGGCATGAGAGTCACTGTCTGCAAGATCGTGTCCAGTTGTGACGGCATGAGAGTCATAGTCTGCAAGATCGTGTCCAGTTGTGACGGCATGAGAGTTGCTGTCTGCAAACTCATCACAACATCTTGATTTCTTGCTGCTTCTCTCATCATCTGCTCTGTTTGTCTTTCTTAACCTTTTCCTGAACGGACCAGGCACAGGGTCTTCTCTTGGAACCTCCGTGCTTCTGGTCGGGCTATTTCCAACTTTGTCGTTGAAACTGTCACATTCGCTGCAGTCAGTGTCACTGTCAGTGCTGCTATCAGCAAACTCATCCCACCATCGGAATTCCTTGCTGCTCCTTTCTTCAGTGTCCCATTCATCCTCATCTCTTGACCTTTTCCTGGATCCTCCAGGCAGAGGGTCATCTTCCTCTTCACCCTGGTTGACTCCAACCTCGAGCCCTGCACTGGTACTAGCATCATCTGCATTGTCATTATTGTTGTCAACACTGTGACTGTCAGGGTCGTCAACACTGTCATCTGAATTGTCGCTGTCAATGACATCATTGTTGTCAGGGTTGTTTATGTTGTCATTGCTTTCATCGTTTTCATCGATGTTCTGGTTTTCAACATCCTGGTTTTCATCATCTTGGTTTTCGTCGATGTCCCAGTTTTCATTGTTGTCCCAGTCTTCATTGTTATCGTCATCAGCTTCATGCTGGTGCTCAGGTATGTGAGCCACCTCCACAAACCAAGCGAAGCCGTGATGCTCTAGTCCGTGATTCAAGAGAAAATGAATCCAGGCAATGAGTCCAGCATGAAGTTCATCAGCTAATGGACCATCTCCCCATGGAAAGAAGTGTGAGGGGAACTGAAGGCCTGCAGGTATAGAATTGTTATAATTGCTTTACATTGAACTGTAAATTAGTCTCTCTTAAAGGTCCACTGTTTAGGATGTCTGGGGATTTATTAGCAAAAATGGTATACAACATTCATAAGTATGCTTCATTATTATGTAATCACTTGGAAAATAAGAATTGCCCTGTTTCTGTTACCGTAGAATGAACTGTTTATATATACATATGGAGATATCCAAGTCAAGTCAAGTCAATTTTTTTATAAAGCCCATTATTACAAAACACGGTTTCCACTATGTTGTTTTATAGTAGCCCAGAGTGGATAAAACCAAAAACTGGCTTCCTACAGGACCATTTGTTTCCACATCAGTTGTAATAGTTTTCTATGCGCAATCTGCAACTTTGCTATTAAATCCCCAGTGGTGGATAAAGTACCTGAAAGTCATTCTTAAGCAAAGTACAGAAATCTTTCCAGAAGGGTATGTTGGTCGAAATAAAAGCCTCCTATTAGAATATAACTTAAGTGCAAGTCTTGGAGTATCTGATATTTAAAGTGCATTAGTCTAAAAAGTAATTTTATGATATTAAATGTACGTAAGTAATGACGGTAAAAGTACAAGTACATGCTGTTAAATAAAAGCAAGCAGTCAGGATTTTGTCTTCTTCACAGCTATAGGGATTTAGAGAACAAATTTTGTTGTTTTGTTCTCTCCTACTTCTTCATTCATCCGTCCGTCTCTCAATCCTCCTTTCTTATTTCCTCCTTTTATTTATTTTTATTTTGTTTATTTTGTTTTAAGTAACTAAGATGTTTTGCTGAAATGTAGTGGAGTAAAATTTAAAGTTGACAGAAACATAAAGACTCAAGTAAAGGATAGATACTCCCCAAAAATAATTAAATACTGTGATGAAATATTGGTACTTTGGTATATTACACCACTGTGGAGGACCCTTAATCCTTAACACTGGACCTTTAAATAGCTTTTAGATATACTGTGCATCGAGAAGTCGGTTTAAACTGATGAATTAAGTACTTACGATTTCCACCGTTGTTATGTCCGTCTCCTCTTTCGTTCATTTTTACCACAGATCTGTTGAAGAAATTAAGTTATTTTACAATATTTTAATGTTGTTCATCCTACTTTTAATATTTAACCATGTTTCAAAGCTGAAACTTGAAACCCTTAAATTTTACATTGAGTATGTGACAACGACAGCTGATCGAGTTCCCCTGTAATGTGAGAGTGCACAGATATTTGTCTCCACAGTCTTGTGCTTGTACTTTGAATGCATGTGTGTGTGTACATTTTGAAGAATCGCAAAATGCAGTGCACTATGAGAATGAAGACAGTGCACTGGAAACTGAAATTGTTGAGTGGGTCAATGGTCATTATGTTACCTACCAAGCGAAAGGGACTGAATAACAAACACATTTCAAACTTGTGAAGTGTTGTCCACCAGCACCATTGTACAAATATTCGTGTGCATTTTCACTACTCCTATACTGTTGTTGGATATAAACCACCAGTTTGTTTATTGTGATAATTCTGTAATAATTTGGTACCAAAAACGATAACTCAAAAGCTAACCTTAGCCTGCTAGCCCTCTAACAGCACGTTATCATCAGGCATTGACGCTAAGTTAAAGGCTAAATGTTGTGTCATATAATAAACAGTGGGAGTGAAAGTTACATTTGGTTTTCATGCACGTTAAATTTTCATCTTCACTGTCAAAACTGTACTATTAGATTTGTGGTCAGATGCTTGACAAGTTGTAATATTAACTCAGATCAGTTGGTGATTAAATAATCAGTTCTTTGAGAAATTACCATAAATGAATAATGAATAAATACAAAAGAAGTCAAGTGAACAAACAAGCAGATATAGCAAGCATACATTAAGGGGAATGACAATCGTTTGTGAATTGCTGACAGTAATTCACTGTCTAGTTGGAAATTGCTGAGCAAAAAGAAAAGCTGCCAGATCTTGTGGTAATAATTTTGTATTATACCATGTCAAATTTGTACATTATGTAAATAATTGCACTACATAGTGTGCATGATGGATTAGATGTAAGTGTACTAGAGGAAGAATTTGATTTTAAAAACAGCATCAGTCTTCCACACTTCCTTGGAAACAAGACTTAATATGATTTTCAAAAAGTCCCTACCAGCAGATTAATTACAACTCTTAAATAGTGAACAAGTTTGCAAACAAAATTGTTAATTTAACACTATGACGGTGTAGAGTAGATACCAACAATCTTGTTAGTACTTGAATTATAGATCAAATGATTGAGGAATGATCCTATGCAAAGGGTTATAGACCTACCTTACGTGCACAGACGTTGGACGTTGGATAAAAATTATTGACCAGTATCAAAACTCTGGTTCTTCTGTCGCAGAAAGATGTATTTCTGAAAAAGTGTTTTATCTCCTTGGATAAACTGCAGGTGCCACAAAGTTTGCGTGTAGATCACTGTTCGTCTGAACTAAGTGAGAGCAGAATTCTGTTAGTGCAGTGTAATATACTTATGCTACTGTGATGTCACAAGAGTTCTAGAGTTCTAGAATTCTAGAGTTCTATGTCCTTTGATCTTTGATCTGATGATCTTCATTAATAGGCAAAATAAGGCCTATATATGGTGTTTCTGATACTGTATATCTTATTCCTCTTGCCATGGTGCAAAGAGGACTAAGCAAACTCTACCGACTACAATGCTAATGTTGCTTGCAGTAGCTAGAGAGCTAAACATCAGAGACTCAAATTCACCTTTCCTACGGGGCGGCTTCTAGCTCAGCAAGTAAAGCATCCGTCCCATATAGGCTGAGTCCTTTGCAGCAACCTTGGTTCAGTTCTGGTTTGTGGCCCTTTGCTGCGTGTCATCCCCATTCTCTCTCCCCCTTTCCTGTCATTCTAAAACTGTGCTATAATAAAGGCAGAAAAAGTAAAAAAAAAAATCTCCTTTCCTACCAAAATTAGTACCTGCAACCTGCTAAAATAGGCTATAAACTGCTTTCCCAGTGCTAACTGTGTACACGGTGCGGCAGCAGACGAGCGTGCCTTTTGTGTGAATGGGGTTTTGTTTTGGTGCATCAGTGCGACGTCACTGACAGAGAACAGTGAAATAGTAGAATGCAGCAGGAAGAGCTAAGAACCAAACATTGGTACACAGTAATAACGGAAAGATGAGTAAAAAATGTCATAAAACATAGGAATTCTACAAATTAAAAGTAGTTCTAAAAAAAGTGGGTTTCTAAAAGTGTTGATGATGATACTGACAGAAAGCGAAGAAATAGCCCTGCACCTACACAACACTTTTTTTTACACTTTGGTTTTTGTATGGACTAAAGATACAAGGTAAAACATGTTAATAAGTGAGCTTTGAAGACGCTGCCAGGCAGATTTTTACAACCTTTGGACTGAGCCAGGTAGCTATTTCTCCCTTGTTTTCATCTATGCTAAACTAAGCTAAGATAACCATCTACTAGCTACATATTTATCATGCAGATGTGAGAGTGGCATTAATGTTCTCATTTTCCACTTGACAAGAAAGTTAATGTTAGCCTTTTACCCATAATGTTGAGCTGTTCCTTTAACAGGGTTTGGGTAATTGTTTCAAACTGACAAATGCATGCATATGACATTTTGGAAATGGGACATCCCCTGTTTGATTAAAAAAAATGTGTGTATAACGTTAATTGGAAGTGTTTGGACTAAAAAATGATTTGATCTTGACTAGGTGAAGAGGTGACAGTGCAGGCAGGGGAGAGCGGAGGAGGGACTCAGACTGTGATCTGCCTGGATTATCCATCCATGGGTTACACAGAGTTCAACATCTGGTCAGAGACAACAGAGATAGAGTTACTCACCCCTCACAGCAAGAGAGGAGCGTGAGAGACAGACAGAGAGGAATGGATAGATTGATTTACTGAATAGAGTTTGACAAAAAATATTGTTGGTATGCTGGTTTAGATCAGAAAAAGATCTCTCAGATCATGTGGCAGGCCGCCCGCATTTCATTTTTTTTCATATCATTTTCAAGAGAGGGTGTTTTCATTATGAAACAGGCTATATTTGACTAATTATTACAATGTTAAGCCAATATTTGTTGTTTTAATAAGTTATGGTGAGTATTTTAATTCAAGTACAGTAATAATAATAATAATAATAATAATAATAATACATTTTATTGATATAGCGCTTTTCAAAATACTCAAAGACGCTTTACAAGTACAGACAAGCAACACATTAAAAGAAATAAAACATATGGGGGGCAGCGATGGAGAAGGCTCTGTCATTCCAGGTTCGGTGCTCTAACCCTTTTTCCTGTTAGGAGCGGCCCTGCTGATGTTAGCATTTGACTCAGGAGCTACAGCTTTTTAGAGCTGTGAGCATAGCCATAAACTGCTGCACTTGTCTTTTGTTTTTTATGACTGAGGTTTGTTCTGTAAATTTAGGCTACAAAAAACTAGGTTATCATTGGACAAACTAAAAATAAAGGATGGGTAATAAATGCCACATATTTTAGTATTTACGTTTAAATTTCTCTATAGCAACATTATTTTATCATTACCCCTGATAACTACATGTATAGAGGTTAATCATTCTTTTTTTTATCCAGCAACAAAAAATGACATTGTTTTTATTTGTCAGGCAAATTTATGCACTTTGTACTATTTGTGCAAAGTGTTCTTGTAGCACACACAAAAACAATATTACAAATCCTTGTGGTGCAGCTGTGTGAATGGTTTGTCAATGATTGCCCTGGTGTAGCAGTCGTTTTAATGTCTCCACCTTGCCTGCTGGAAAGCAGCCTTCTGATATTTCTTTGCAGCTGCGTCTTTTTTTAGCCTCCACGTTTTCAGGGTGTCCAAACTGCCTGCTCGGGTCGGGAAAGTAGCGTGCAATAACTTTGGTGAAGAACGGTGGTATTTGCTACAGGCCTGTGAGCTGGGACTGACCTAATACGTGCAACAAACAAGTAGAGTGAGCAGTAAGTGCGCAGAGCTTCAGTTTGCAGCCCCGGTGTCAACTTCTGCGTGTGACCGTCTGGTGAGGCTTCATTTCGGGGAACGACGCGCTGCAATGGACCGGTGAGACTTCCAGTGCATGGAGGGAAGATTTTCCGCAGCAAGCGGAACATTTTCTGTACATTACAATCAAATCATGCCAGAGAGTAAACTAATCTATAACAACGTGTTTACATGTCGATGTTTGTATTTAGTGTTGCCTATAACATGACATGTTGAGACGTCATTCATTATGAATACCGATATTAAGAATATAGGCTGCCTTAAGGCACATAACTGTATATTATTACTTTTCTTTCCATGGTGCCTATGGTGCGCACATTTATTACAGCTTCATATATGACGTCTGCTTTACTGAATAGCAGTGGTGGAGAATATTCAGATCCTTTACTAAGATAAAAGAACTATTACCACACTGCAAAAAAAAAAAAAAACACTCGTAAAAAATACTAGTCCTGAATTGAAAATTTTACTCAAGCAACAGTTTGTAACCAGTAGAAACATTTTCTCAAAAAAAAATAAATAAAATTACTCTATAAATAAAACAACAACAACAACAACAAAACAACAACAACATCAATTTAAAAGAGTAAATTAGGATGATTAAAATAATTAAAAGGAAAAGAAGCGAGTCTCATATTTGAGAAGCTGGAACCATGAAATGTTTTTACATGAAAAAAGACCATTCTCAAAATACTTACCCCCTCAGCAGCACTTGTAGAATTTCATATGGTTTATGTGCAAAAACTTTAATATGTAAGGTCACTAAAGTCATAAAATAATTATTATGGAGTAAAAAGTGCAATATTTCCCTCTGACTTGTGGTGGAGTAGAAGTAGAAAATGACATGAGATTAAAATACTAAAAGACAGTAAACATACATTACATTTGTACTTAAGTACAGTACTTGAGTAAAAAAAAATCATTTACAAACAGTTCAAACATTTGCCATTGCTAAAAAGCAAACTACTTTATTTTGCACGTACATACATACATATGTACATTTGTACATATAAACATACATAATACAACAAGTTTTGAATTATAATAATGTGTAATTAAGGCTATTTTGAAAAATGAACATCAAAAGCAGCTCAAACCCCCACTGCCACACAATGTTCTTTAATTGTATTATGAGCATTAGTAAAGGATAACACGAGTGGTGTTATTGTTGTTTTTTTTGTAACCAACTCAAATAAAAAATGCTCCAAATTTGCAAAACAGCTTCAGTTGCATCTTGGTAAATCCTTAAAAACACTCTCCCTTCTTTATGATTTCCTTTTTATGTTCAAAGTATATAAGACTAAGAGCATCTTCATTTGTAATTTTCTGGTTTTACAGTTCCCCCTGACTTTCATATGTTTCTTTTGGCTCAGGCATGCACTTACAAGTGGAAACATTTGTGAGCTCCCTCATATATATAGAGAAATAAGGCTGGGGATATATGAGCTCCCTTATATATATAGCCTTATTTCCCTATATACGCCCTATATATGTGAGTGTGTATGTGTGTGTGTGTGTGTGTGTGTGTGTGTGTGTGTGTGTGTCTACGTGCACATTTTTTTGTTTTTGATGTGTAATATCATGCATGTCTTTTTACCAATGTGTTTATGCCTCCCTGCCTGTTGGTAGCTGTGGCTGGAAGCATTATCGTTTCGTATTGTCCTTCCGTCAGTCACATACTTGTAAAGTTGATATCTCAAGAACATTTAAGGGAAATCTTAAAATTTGGCACAAATATTCAATTGGACTAAACGATTAACTGATTTTTGGTGGTCATAGGTCACTATGATCTCACAAAACATGTTTTGGGCCATAACTGAAGAATCCATATGTTAATTATAAAAACATTTTACGCAAATGTCTCACAGGATAAAATGATGACATTTTATGTACAAAATGTCAAAGATCAGATTTACTGTGACATCATAATGTTTTCAGCATACATAATATGTGCATCTGTATCATTCTCGTGAACGTGATATCTCAGCACAGCCCAAATTTGTTACGGACGTCCACTTTGGTGCTTCAAGGTCAAAGGTCAAGGTTTCTATGAACTGACAACACATGTTTTTGGCCAAAATGCAAGAATTCATACACTAACAATTATGACAAAGTTTCCCACAAACATCTAACAGGATATGATTATGAAGTGATATACCTAAAAGGGCCAAGGTAACCTTTACTTTGACGTCATAATGTTATGTAAAAACACCTAACCGGCCATTAATAAACATCATAACTCAGGAACTGAACGGGAGACATTTGGTCAGATACTAAATATGTGACCCTAATCGTGGGTGTCCACCCTGAGACTGTACTGGTTGTGTGGATCTTCTGCACTGCCAGGGAGAAGATGTATTATTTTTCTTCTCAATTATATTTAAATAAATTGAGGCTGAAATCAAAAGAGTGGTAATGGTCCCTTTTGTCCCAGCAGATCTGCTACAGTGGAGTACTATAAGGCAGCCATGTTGCTGAGTGGTGTCGGTGATGCTCTGGGATACAGGAACCAGCTGTGGGAGTACAATGAGTCGGGGCCGACTATCCATCAGGTTAGTACAGGACCAACATGAAAAGAACAGCCGAATTTGTGATTAAAAAAATAAACACACTGATAAAGGTGTATTTACCCTTTTTCCCTTTGTCCTCTGTGTCCTTACAGGAGCTGAAGGAGCTCGGTGGTCTGAAGAACATCAAGGCTGAGCTCCCTGATTGGCCAGTGAGCGACGACACAGTCTTGCATCTGGCCACAGCTGAAGGACTAGCAACCGGTGAGGTCAAAATGACATTGAAGCCATTTGCTCTCCTTGCTTTCTGTCTCTCCTTTTCTCGTTATGTTTCAAACAGGGAGTTTATTGGATTGATCTGATTGTCAGTGTCGTTCTGATGAGGCCTCATCAGGCCACACACCACTCCCTCCTCCTCATAACTAAAGGTTAAATCTAATTTCCAGTCTTGCCTTGATTTGCTGCTCTATTACGGCTCGACACAAGTGGAGGGAAATGGTAGAAATTCAACATGACCTTTATTGTGATAAGGCAAACAACCAGCCTTGTTAACAGGTCCCTTACATCTTTAAAAAGTTAATAAGGACGTCTGCAGTTTGAACAAGTTAACTCTACGTTGTCCTCGTAGGGAAGATGGGGGAGGAGCTCCTGCATGAGGTGGCTGCTCGATACGTGGAGGGAATGAAAGACATGGATGGAAGGAAACCAGGGCCTTCAAGTATTCTGGGTGAGACAAAGTCCTCAGTTATAATCCATATCACTTTTATTTGTTGTGATGGCAGAGATCTCACTCAGGCCTAGTTCACATGAACATGTTTTTATGCCTCTGCTGCAGTGATAGGCATGGTCAGAGGCATTATTTTTTGGGTTGTTTGTCCGTCCATCCCATTCTCAAGAATGAGGGAATTTCTTTAAATTTGGCATAAACATCTACTTGGACTCAACAAACAACTGATTAGATTTTGGTGGTCAAAGGTCAAGATCAATGTGACCTTGCATCTGTTACAGGCTCGTGAACACAAAAAGTGTTTCAGCCTTTCACTTACATGAAAACTGATTTTAGGTCATAGATTATGGAGCTTTTATAAAACTCCTTTTGTCACTGTTATCTTGTATTATCACAAGGAAAACAGAATGTTTGGCTTGCAGTTTCAGAATTAGCACTCTTGTGTCCTTTCTGAGGCGTCTCAAATGAGGCAACATTTTGTGTTATATCGGAGATGGCCAAAATAGTGCTACGACTTTTTACATGTTTACACATAAATGTTTACCATTGGTCCATATTAATGTCCCTCTGTTGTAATGTTCACAACCTGTGAAGTAAAGATTCTATATGCAGAAATGGCGGAGGCTGTGGAAGTTTTCAGTGGACAATTAATTCATTTATTGTAATTCAATTTTTTGTTGTTGTAATTTTATAATATGGCTTAGATAGATGTTGATATTCCCAACTGTATCATTTTGTCGCCTTTGTTATTATACTTTTATGATTCCAGAATTGAACACCTGCTTGTTGGCTTGCTATAATGGACGCTGACGCTGATGCCTAGCAGCGATTTTCTTCAGTACTTAAACTACTTTAATGCCAAGCATATGGTGCACACACCTTCCCATGTCTTGACTACTATTTCGCGGGCTCAGTTTGAAGGCAGCACTACTCTCATTTGCACCTTCAGGAGTCTCCCAGCTGAAGCCCGGAGAGGAAGGGGGCTATAGAGTGCCCTATAATCCAGAGGGGACGGGCTGTGGAGCGGCCATGAGGTCCATGTGCATTGGCCTCAGGTAGGATTTTTAACCTGAAAATAAAAACATAATAAATCCATCTAATCCTTGTGTATTGCAGCCTTAGACTTCCATGTGGTTGGTTATTAATTTTCAATTGTCAATTACTTTGCAGTATTGCTTTCCTGAGCAGGTACAGGGCAACTTAATGACCAACCGAGGGAAAAGCAGAAAAAGTAAATGCGTTATAAATTGATTTTGGTTTGAGTGGCACCATATTATCAATTCATTTCTCATAATGACAGATGTTCCAGCAAATCAAGGCAACTCCCTGATGTGTTAGGACTTATTTTCATTTGTTTCCTGAAATCTGTCTGTTTTTGTTTGTTGCATCCGTGGTGTTTGCAGTAATCTGTATGATATTTTATTTCTGTTGCACATTAATTTACAAGTAAACTCGACGTGAATTGCATTAAAATACATGTGCAAAACATCCATCCCCTAGAGACAGTAAGAAACCAAGAATTACTTCTTAGACACAAATACTCAGACACATACATGCAGTAACTACAGTTTTCAGTTTGCTGCCCAGTGATTCCACATCTGCCATAACTGTGTTCACATTTAAAAGCAAAGAGAGCATTACTGTTTAAAGTGAGAAAGAACTACACTTCTTATGTTACTGATGTGACTTTCAGAGGTAAGATTAGAGTCCAGAATAACTTCTTGACTCACTGTTTTTAAGGGATAGTAAGTGTGAATGAATTTCCTTATTGATTTCCTTCAAAAAGCACTGGAAGAAGTTACGAGTTACAAAATTACCTGAAATTTACTATGAAAAAAAGCAACTTTAACTATGGCAGTAGCAATTGATTTTCTGTTGATCAACTTAATTATGAATCCACTAATTGTTTTAGCTCTAAACTCATCACATTTGGTTGTAAAGAGTAAGTCATTTGCAATTGATTGGATGGGATTAATCATTTTTTAAACTGGTGTAAAAAATGTTTTGGCAGATTCTCCTCAGCTTCACACTGAATGCTGAGGTACAATAAAATCAAAAAAGCAAGTGAAGAAGTGTTAGAAAGAGTGCACTATTCACCTTAGTCTGGTCACACAAGGACACAGAAAAAGGGACAATGAAGATTTCACATTTGAGGCATGCAGCTGCTGCTCTGCTCCAAAATAATTAATAATAAATGCACTGGCAGAAAATGTGTACATTCTTTGATCACTGAGCAGGAAATGACAAATAAATAAGAGTTGCTGGGTTAAAACATTAGCCATTACCCCCCCCCCCCCCAAAAAAAATGATGTGAAGTCAATTAAAGCATGAAATGAAGTAATTACTGTAAACATAATTTATGTCCAAACATATTATAATGTATAAAACAGCTGTGTGATGGACCTCATTAGGTTTCAGGAGAATCCCTCAGCTAAATCTCCCCCATAATAAATGCTGATAAGTTCTTTAATACTTTGTCCCTACCAGGTACCCGAAACCTGACCAGCTGTTGTCCTTGGTTGCTGTTGCCGTGGAGACAGGCAGGATGACCCATCCTCATCCCACTGGTTTCCTGGGCGCGGTAGCATCTGCCCTTTTTACCGCATATGCCGTCCAGCGCAGGCCAATCACGACTTGGGGTCTAGGCTTGATCAACGAGGCCTGTCCAATAGCAAAGAACTTTGTTCAGGGTCGAGGCTTCGCCGTGGAGGAGACGGAGAGAGACTGGGACTACTTCTGTGACAAGTGGCAGTGGTATGAACTGCTGAAATGAGTCTTTATTAGGCTTTCATGTTTCTAACATCAACAGCTCTCTACTAACCTTTTACAGCAGTGATACTCAACTTTCAAACTGGGAATTGTTTTTCTACTTTTAGTATACATAAGATGCCAGAGTTAATCAAACAGCATCAAAATAGAGCTTGATTATCAAAAAATAAATAAAAGATGGAGGATCCCCTGCACCCCCCTACAGAGGTTCTTGCCAAGCCCCTGATGTCCTAAAATCCTAGAAATGTCCTGAAATCATGAATATGTTCTGAAATCCTAAAGACATCAGAAAATCAGGGAAACGTCCTAAAATCCTATGAACGTCCTTAAATCCTAGAAATGAACTAAAATCCTATTTACTTCCTAAAATCTGAGAAATGTCCGAAAGTCTGTGAAACGCCCTGAAATCCGAGAAACGTCCCACAATCCTACAAATGTCCCACTATCCTAGAAATGTTCTAAAATCTGAGAAATGTGCTGCTGGAACTGGCCCTCCGGCCTCCAGTCATTTCGCGAAAGTTGAGTATCCCTGTACTTAAGTCTTAAGGTTAAAAGATGAGGGTATGGGATTAGTCCTAAAATGTCACTGGTTGGGTTCAGTTCAGCAGCACTGAGCTTTTTTTAATGATAAAATACAGCAAGATTTTATTACTTATGTTTTGTGAAGGTGTGTGGTGGGGTAAACAGCCCTCAACTCTGTCCACAGGTACCTGGATTTGAGGGGCATTTCTTGTGGGGTCGGGGCTGTGAATTGGCCCGCCTCCTACGGCCCAGCTGAGAGAGATGAAGCCTACAAGAGCTTTAGCCTGTCAGGCTGGGCGGGACGCAGCGGTCACGACGCACCAATGATAGCCCTGGATGCCCTGCTGGGGGCGGGTTCAGACTGGGAGGAGCTGATGAGCAGAGCAGCCTTCCATGGAGGTCAGATATTCAATTCAATTTTATTTATAAAGCCCAATATCGAAAATTACATTGCACATAACACCTACTGCACTCACCCAATAATAAAAACATATATGGCACACATCCAGTAATAAAAACACAATAAGACTATATAACACACAATTCCTAGACAACATTGTTTAAAAGTTTAACAGAGATAGAAACAAATAAGTTTGTTTTTTTTTATTTGCAGTGGGGGACTCTATAGTGTATGCCAGAAGGCAAGAGCACTTCTCTTGACTTTCACCTCTTTTTGCATTTTCCAAAACCTTTGAACAGGTGTTTTCTCATCTAGAGTCAGAGCACTTCCACTGTGCAGACAGGCCATATGGACTGGTGTTGTTATCCTCATCTATCCTCATCTCTCTCGGATTTGTAGTGGTGGCACAAATGAAGTGTAAAGGAAACTTGTTTAATAAAGCAGTTAATTAACAGGGACTCTGAACTACAAAGGCTGACATAAAAAAGCCATAAAAAGGCATAGTATAGTTTCATATAAAAAGTAACATGGCAAAGTCATAGAAAAGTATGTTTTTTTAAAGTTATTAAAAAAAAACATCATATTAAAAGTTATATTATAGTATGTCATCAAAAATGTCATACAAGTATAGTATTTTATGAAAAATCCCATTAAAAAGATAGTATAGTATGTCAATATTTTTTTACATTTAAAAAAATATATACAATGCAATATATTTAATAAAAAGTCCTACTATAAAATGCCATAAAACTGTTGGATAGAAACTCATTGTGTTATAAAGATGTAATATGAAGTCATTGTTATGGAACGACTGAGGAACACAGGACCCAAATGCAAGACACTGCACAAATAGACATCAAGATTCAAGTGATTTAATGTGAACAGTACGAAGGGAGGGAGTGACGTGTCTGGGGATCCAGTGGTGCGTGGTGAGTGGCGGTGAGCTCTCCAGAGCCTGCCCAGTGATACAGAGTTCAACTCCGGAAACATGGCGTCCTCCACGTGGTAATGGCGTCCTCCGTACAAACATCAATGAACACAATTCAGAGGGAGGTCAGCAAACGACAAGCAGGCAGGCAGGCAGGTGGTGAGAATGAGGCGTGGAAGCACGAACAAGCAAGGCTATCTAACAAACAATAACCAAACAAGGGGAGAGGAGGGCTGCCATGATGCCATCATGACAGTCATAGCCTGTTATTAAAATTATATTTTTCAATTCCTCGGGTTTTGAACCATTGTTAGATGTTTTTTTAACACTGTATACTTAAACGTGCCTCTACATGCTATACTAGTTGTTTTTTTGGACATGTCAAATGTTGACATTTTTGCCACGCAATATCCTTGTTTTTTGGTCGTTTTTTCAACATGCTATTTTATGGGGTTTTGGGCCTTTTGGGGATGTTTTTTCATACTGTATAATCAACTGTATGTCAACTGTATACTATAACGTGCCTCTATATGCTATACTAAGTGGTTTTCAGCTGTTTTTTGGACATATATTTTGACATTTTCGCCATACTAAAGCCTTGCTTTGTTGGTCATTTTTTCAACATGCTATTTCATGGGTTTTAGGTTGTTTTGGGATGTTTTTTCACCACTGTATACTAAAACATGCCTACATATGCTACACTAAGTGATTTTCAGCTGTTTTTGGACATGTCAAATTTTGACATTTTTGCCATACTATGGCCTTGCTTTTTTGGTTATTTTTTCAACATGCTATTTCATGGGTTTCTGGGCCGTTTGTCGATTATTTTTTACACTGTATACCATAACATGCTTCTATATGCTATACTAAATGGTTTTCAGCTGATTTTTGGACATGTCAAATTTTGATATTTTTGCCATTTTGGTCATTTTTTCAACATGCTATTTCATGGGTTTCTGGGCCGTTTGTTGATTAGTTTTTACACTGTATACTATAACATGCTTCTACGTGCTATACTAAGTGGTTTAAAGCTGTTTTTTGGACATGTCAAATTCTGACATTTTCGCCTTCTTTTTTGGTCATTTTTTCAACATGATATTTTATGGGGGTTTAGGCTGTTTTTGGATGTTTTTTCACCACTGTATACTATAACATGCCTAAACATGTTATACTAAGTGGTTTTCAGCTGTTTTGTGGACATGTCAAATTTTGACATTTTCACCATACTATAGCCTTGCTTTTTTGGTCATTTTTTCAACATGCTATTTCATGGGTTTTTGGACCATTTTTTGATGTTTTTTTTCAACACTGTATACTATGACATATCTCTATATGCTATACTAAATGGGTTTTAGCTGTTTTTTGGTCAAATTTTGACATTTTTTGCCATGGTGTGTCTTGGCAGGTTATTTAAGGCAGTTTTTTGTGCAGTTTTCAGGTGTTTTCAACTGTTTTTGGGATATGTCATTTTTTGACATTTTTGCCATGCTATGGCCTTGCTTGTTGGGTCATTTTTTCGACATGCTGTTTTATGGTGTTTTCGGCCATTTTTAAAACACTTTTTGCCATAGCGTGGCTTCGCAGGCTATTTTATGCAGTTTTCATGTGTATTCACCTGATTTGGGATATGTCATTTTTTGACATTTTCGCCATGCAAAAGTCTTGCTTTTTGGGTCATGTTTTCAACATGCCATTTTATGGTGTTTTTGGCCGTTTTTGCAA